>NC_053027.1:282339104-282639104 GCF_003073215.2 Triticum urartu | reverse complement strand
CGTGAGTTTCACAACTTGTGCCAAGGAGCGCGGACAGTTGGCCAGTATGTGGAGGACTTTAGTAAGCTAGCACGTTATGCCCCAAATGACGTTGCTACGGATGCAGCTCAGCAGGAGAAGTTTCTGGAAGGACTGAATGATGAGTTGAGCATGCAGTTGATGGTAGCAACCTTCAACAACTACCAGGAGTTGGTAGATCGTGCTCTTATGATTGAAGGGAAGCAGCAGCAAATTGAGAACCGCAAGAGGAAGTATGGACAAGGGAAGTACAATTCTGGAGCTTAGCCGAAGCCGCGCTTTACCCCTAGACCGGGAGGAGCTTTTCAGCATACCCATGGGGGAGGAAGCTCGCACAATCATAATGGCCCCAAGAATGGTAATGGGAATGGAGGAAGCAACGGCTAGAACCATACCAACCCATCAACCCCAGCCAAGAGAGACCTGAGCCAAGTCACTTGCTTTAAGTGCCAGAAGATCGGACATTATGCCAATGAATGTCCTGAAGCCCAGAATGGAAATGGCAATGGAAGCTCTGGGAAGAAGCCGAACCCTTTCAACAGGGGACAGGTGAACCACGTTAACGTGGAGGATGTTGAAGCCCAGCCCGATGCAGTAATAGGTAAGTTTTTGGTTAATTAATTTACTGCACTTGTTCTTTTTGATACTGGTGCATCGCATTCATACATCTCAAGGGGATTTGTGGATAAGTATAAACTGCCAACCCAAGCCCTTAGGTCACCCATGTTAGTAACCTCGCCTGGAGCAGAGTATATGGCTAGTCTATGGTGTGATCGGTTACCATGAAGGACTGGTAACTATGTATTTCCCTCGGACCTAATATTGGAATCTCAAGGATTGGATGCGATATTAGGCATGGATTGGTTATCGAAGTATGAAGGGAACATTGAATGCGCCAGTAAGTCAATTTTGCTTATAACGCCAGAAGGAAGAAGGATAAAGTATGTATCCCTGCATGTGCCGAAGAGGACTCAAGTAAATTGCTTAACAGGAGTTGTGCAGGAGGAAGTACCAGTAGTGAAGGATTTCCCTGATGTGTTTCCAGAGGAATTGCTAGGTATGCCACTGGATAGAGATATTGAGTTCTTGATTGAGCTTTTGCCAGGCACAGGACCAATATCTAAGAGACCATATAGGATGCCCGCAAAGGATTTGGAGGAAATTAAGAAGCAGAATAAGGAGTTACTGGATAAGGGTTATATTGGCCCAAGTTCTTCACCTTGGGGATCGCCGGTACTTTTAGTGGAGAAGAAGGATGGTTGTTAATTATCGAGGATTGAATGAAGTAACCATCAAGAACAAGTACCCACTACCGATGATTAATGATCTGTTTGATCGATTGCAAGGAGCTAAGGTATTTTCCAAGATCGATCTGCGATCAGGATACCATCAGTTGAAGATTCGAAAACAGGATATACCTAAGACGTATTTTACCACCAGCTATGGGCTGTATGAGTATACCGTTATGTCATTTGGTCTGACTAACGCACCAGCCTATTTTATGAACACGATGAACAAAGTATTTATGGAGTTTTTGGATAAGTTTGTTGTAGTGTTCATTTGTGATATCCTGGTTTACTCGAAGAATGAAGAGGAGCATAAGGAGCATTTGCGTTTGGTACTTGGAAAGCTCAAAGAACATCAGCTATATGCCAAGTTTAGCAAATGTGAATTTTGGTTGAAGGAAGTTGGATTCCTTGGACACGTTATATCCGGAGAAGGTATAGGAGTAGATCCCACCAAGGTTGACACTGTGACAAATTGGGAAGCCCCAACAACAGTTGGAGAGATCCGGAGTTTTCTGGGACTCGCAGGATACTACCGGAGATTTATTGAAAATTTCTCAAAGATTGTGAAGCCTATGATGGAGTTGTTGAAGAAGGATACCAAGTTCAAATGGACTGAGGAATGTGAGGCCAGTTTCCAGGAGTTGAAGAAACGTTTGGTTACATCACCTGTGTTGATTTTGCCGGATCAGAACAAGGATTATGAGGTTTATTGCGATGCTTCACGTCGAGGACTTGGAGCAGTGCTTATGCAGGAGGGAAGAGTTGTTTCATATGCTCACGACAGCTTAAGCCTCATGAGTTGAATTATGCCACACATGATTTGGAGTTAGCAGCCATAGTGCATGCATTAAAAACTTGGAGAGATTTTCTCATTGGAAACCATTGTGAAGTGTACACGGATCACAAGAGTTTGAAGTATATTTTCATGCAGAAGGAGTTGAATCTCAGGCAAAGGAGATGGTTGGAGCTCATCAAGGATTATGATATGAGATTGCATTATCACCCCAGAAAGGCTAACGTAGTAGCCAACGCGTTGAGCCGTAAAAGCCATGTCAATACCCTAATGACGGGAGATTTACCAAGGCAGTTAGCCGAAAATCTTCGTGAGCTTTGTTTGGAGATAGTTCCGAGAGGCTATGTAGCAGCATTAGAGAGTCAATCTACTTTGATGGATAAGATCAGAGAAGCCCAGAAGACTGACAAGGAGATTGCTTCTATAAAGGAGAAAATGAGCAAAGAAAAAGCTAAGGGATTTCGTGAGGATGAGCACGATACCCTATGGTTTGAAGACTGGGTTTACGTGCCCAATGACCCGGAGATCAGGAAGTTGATACTGCAAGAGGCCCATGATTCACCATATCCGATTGACCCAGGAAATACCAAGACGTGCTTGGATTTGAAGGATATTTTCTGGTGGACCGGAATGAAGAAGGATATTGCGGAGTATGTAGCAGTTTGTGATGTATGTCAGAGAGTAAAGGCAGAGCATCAGAAGCCAGTAGGATTGTTACAGCCATTGCCAATACCCGAATGGAAGTGGGATAAGTTAGGCATGGATTTTATTACGGGTTTACCCAGAACTCATTCAGGCTATGACTCGATTTGGGTAGTAGTAGATCGTTTAACGAAGTTAGCTCATTTCATCCCAGTGAAGACTACCTACACCAGTGCTAAGCTGGCAAAGATATACATGACCAGGATCGTATGTCTGCATGGAGTTCCAAAGAGCATTGTATCAGATAGAGGAACCCAGTTTACCTCAAAGTTCTAGAATCAGTTGCACGAAACTTTAGGTACCAGGCTAGAGTTCAGTACAACTTTCCATCCACAGACAGATGGACAGACCGAAAGAGTCAATCAGATTTTGGAGGATATGCTGAGAGCTTATGCACTAGATTATGGATCTAGTTGGGACGACAATTTACCATATGCAGAGTTCTCTTACAACAACAGTTATCAATCCAGTTTGAAGATGGCCCCTTTTGAAGCCTTGTACGGAAGGAGGTGCAGGACCCCATTGTTGTGGGATGAAGTTGGAGACCGCCAGTTGTTTGGACCGGATCTGATTAAGGAATCTGAACAGAAGGTGAAATTGATTCGTGATAGGCTCAAGGTAGCCCAGTCCAGGCAGAAGAGCTACGCAGATTTGAAACGCAAGGAGACAGTCTACGAAGTCGGAGACCGAGTCTATCTTCGAGTATCTCAACTTCGAGGAGTTAAGCGCTTTGGAGTTGAGGGAAAGTTAGCGCCACATTTTGTATGAGCATACAAAGTTTTGGAGCGTATGGGAGAAGTAGCTTACAAGTTGGAATTGCCCGAAGGATTGTCAGGAGTTCACGATGTATTCCATGTTTCCCAGTTGAAGAAGTGCCATGCGGAGATGGCTGATATACCTCTTAGGGATACAGTGTCACTGGAAGCGATTCAGTTGGACAGTGATTTGACCTATGAGGAGAAACCAGTTAAGATTCTTGAGTATGCCAGCCGAGTAACCCGCAGCAAGGTTATCAAGTTTTGCAAAGTTTAGTGGAGCCACCACACGGAGGATGAAGCCACCTAGGAGCGAGTGGAAGATCTGCTGAAGGACCACCCTCCCCTATTTTCTAGCCAACCCGAATCTTGAGGGCGAGATTCATCTTAATGGGGGTAGGTTTGTAACATCCCAAATTTCCAATTTGGAATGTTATACACTAGATCATCAATGCATATCATATTTATTGCATTTTGGTTGATCCTAGAAATTTCACACAACTCAAGGACCCTCGAAGAGAGTTGAGGATTTCGTTATTTTCATATTTGAGTTTTCTCAAATATTGAAAAGTAGGATCATTTGATTTTATTTATTTTATCTTTAATTATTTCTATTACAAAAAAATATGAGAGAGGGAATAAAATGACTTTCCCAAAATAAAGAAATATTGAGGATTTAATAATAAAATCAAATAAGGTTTATTTCAGAGTTTTTCGTTGTTTTTTGAATTTAGAAAAATTGCATGTTTTCAAAAAATTGCATTTAGGGCCAACAAAATGTTCATCATGTTCTAAATATTTTATTTAGACGGTGAAAATTTGTTTTGGCAATTTTAGATTTGTATTTATTTTTTTCTAGAATTTTTTTAGTCCGGCGAAATTATTTGAAAAAAGTATAAAAAACCGGCGCCCGACTGGGCCAAAGGCCCAGCCGAGCCAGGCCGGCCCGCCAGGAGCCACCGCCTGCTGCGCCGTGCTGCCGCCGGACTCAGAGTCCGAGCCGGAGCCGCCCGTGTCGCCCGACCCCCTCCCCAAGCCAGGCCGCCGCCCCCCTTCCCCCTTTAAATAGCCACCAGGGGCCCCCTGGAGCCGAGCCGAGCCGCGCCGCCCTGCCCACGCAGCCCTGCCGCCGACGCCGCCCCCGCCGCTTGCCGCCGCCTTGCGCCGCGCCGCCGCCTTGCGCCGCGCCGCCGCCAGGAGCCGCCGCCCCGCCCACGCAGCCCCGCCGACCGCCTCGCCGGAGTCCGAGCTGAGGTAGCCGCCGCCGCCCGGTTTTCTGAGAAAAAAACCGATTTGTTTTTTTAGAAAACCCTACTTTTCATTTTTTTAAATAGATCGGTTTTTTTCCGGTATATTTATTTAGCAAGCATTCGCTCGTTCGTTCATTTTAACGAACGCGTTCATCGTTAAGTTCCAGAAAACGAACGTTCATTCATTATTTTGTTCATCGTTTCTCTTTTTCTCGGATTTTCCGCGATTATTTCTGACCGCGATTTCTGATCCGATTTTCGTTCTAGTATAACTTTTCGCTCGTTTATCGGAATCAGGCGATTCAAGCGCCTGGAGTTTCATCTCGAAACCCTCTTTCCGTTTAACCAACTCAAACAAGTTTTTGTCTCAGTAAAATTTGACCTAGATTCAGATTAGTAAACGGAGTTTGTTTCTTTTGCCGTTTGTCTTTCGTTGCTTCGTTCGATTTGATTCTTTTTGCCAACCGGAGTTCTTAAGTTGAACTATCTAGTTAGATCTCTTATGTGAGTTTTACCTGTGCATTAGATGTGTACTTATTGTATGCATGTTTGTTTGCGATAGAGTACCCGGATTGCGCAGCTTGCTACCTCGAATCCCTAGGTTTCACGGATCATCAGCAAGGCAAGTAACACTTTGATCATGGTTCCTATTACCCAGTTTTTATTGCATTAGATCAATCCTCACACATTGCATGTTTAGGATCTAATTAAATTGTGGGTTTTGGGAAGTACATGAGATAGTACCTATTACCTGTTTTATTATCAAACCTTTGGGAGTTACTTCTACGTTGCTTATCGCTATGCTATGCTAGTAGACGTGGATTGGGTGAGTGTATCCATGACAGATGTGAGATTGTTAAATTAATGGTTTATCTAAGGTGGCAACTTAAACACACATCTGGGTGAATTGAGGCACCTGGGTCTTCCAGCAATTGCCTGTTTTTCTTTTGGACCGCCACCCAGGCTCAAAGGGATCATGAGATTATTCATACTAGAAACTTCCGTGTGCAGCCACAAGCTACTATGGGCTCTAGCATAGTTGACTAAGTCGTGCGAACTCTTACAATGGTAGACTAGTAGATGTAGGGGATGTAGGTTGGTACGGTCTACCCGTTCATAAGGTGCAAGCGCTTCTGAAAGACTATGTCTCGGTCATCCGTTTCTCAAGCACCATGTAGTGCGAGAATCCCAACGGAGGAGATCGAGTCTTGTGGGGAAAAGTGTGCAAAACTCTGTAGAGTGTATAAACTAATCATGGTTAGCCATGTCCCCGGTTATGGACATCTTGAGTATCTAGTACTTGGATTATCATGTGAATCTCATCATGTTACTCTAATTAATTTTGTTGGGTTAATGCTGATGCTTAATTGGGATTGAGAGGGTGTCTACACTCTCAATGTTTAACAACTACCATGATAGTTAAATAAAATTTATTCCTTTGTAGTAGGGAAAAATTGGCTTTACACAAAACTGTAACCATAGAGCTTTCCACCAGCCAAATATGCATGTACTATAGTCTTATTCTTCCATTATTCACTATGTGTTACCTTGCCAGCATATTCCATGTGCTGACCCATTTCGGGCTGCAATGTTCATGTTGCAGACTTTTCAGACGACGAGTAAGGTGCCTTTAGGTCGTGGTTCTATACTCAGTGATGCCGTTGGAGTTGATGGACTCACTTATCTTCCAAGCCTTCCGCTGTTATCGTTATTAGATGGCCTTAAGCCATATTTATTGTAATAAGTTTTCTTTTGAGACACTCGATGTAATAAGTGTGTGATTGCTAGTCTGTTATAAATCCTTCAAGTACTGTGTGGTGTCAGCATTACTGATCCAGGGATGACACTGGAGCGCAAAGATCAGACTGGTTGAGGTCTGGTCGCTACAAAATATGTAGCCCATGGTTATTGTGGCCTAGTTTTAAAAAATAGGTTATTGCGGCCACTAGCAAACCGAGGAAAACGAACTGCACTGATTACAAGAAAACAAATAAACAAGACAATAAGGAAATAAATTAGCAAGCAACTTACGCTAGGCTATCACGGCTATTACACATATTACATCCACTTGGCATCAAAGTTCGCCATCAGTGCAAATATAGGGAACAAAGCAGCATATAAACGCCGCAGCAAAACAAGTCCAAAACTGAAACCACTTCAGAAGTGCTCAAGAAACAATATCCTGGGTACCCATAATGCTGGCAAGATGCTTAGCAAGCTTATTAACTTCCTCTTGTTTTGGCGCTTAAATCCTCCAGCACTTGTTGTTGCGCCAGAAAGTATGCATCTGAATTCTGCAGGGACTTCCTCAGTCCTTTGGCTTCCTGTCGCATAACATCTGATTGATGTCTTTCAACTTCAAGTTGAGACTCAAGAAGCCGAACTGATTCAGGCAGCGAGTTCGAAGAGCTGGTGCCAGCATTAGTAGCCAGTAACTCGAACACTACATCAAGACAGGACTTTGGGGTTGTCTCAGTGTCTTCAATATAGTTTCTATCAGCTTTCTTGGAGACCAACAGGGATGTCTCACTATCTTGAACCTTATCTGCATTACTTCCTTTACCATTGCAAAACGGGGTACTCTTCTCCAATATTTTATCTGCATTCTAAAAGAGAAACAAACAAACACATCACTAGTTTACAATGTAGTATATGAAACTCATTTTGGTAAACCAGTTCAGTAGTAAGGTGGATAGGATAACAGCATGAAGCAAACATATATCTATGTAGTATGGTCACTGTATGGTCTATATCATTCTAGTTTATGTTGCCAAATCAAGATAGATATAGTTCGAATCATATCTATTTAAGACAAAGCAGCATAGACAGAATATAAAGTGTGGGAAACTACACAGCAATAACAACACTTGTAATGTGCATGGCATGAGAACATAATTGTTTATTCAATTGAAACTGAACTCAACATAGAGCAAGTTACAACAGCAAACACGTTAAAGAAACAGGTATAAAACATACCTGTTGCACCATTCGAGATTCAATTGCATCCTTCAAATTTGAAATTAGTTGGTATGAGTAAATACACTGATGCAAGAGCAAACTAGTTTGAACCATAGCTACAGAATCTGACCTGAGAACAGTTCTTCTTCTGCTTTAAGCGTTGACTTGGGGTTCGGAGTGGTGGTCCTCATGCTTTGGGCACTGCAGTTGCCTTACTAACTGCTCGTGTTTGGGTGCTTTGTGGTGGAGACGGTGCTGTGTCAATGGGAACTGGGTTACTATCTGCTGGGGTTGGGGTTAGAAGAGGTGTAGCTGGTTCTCTGTCCAACTGGGTAGGGGTACAATCTGCGTGAGTCTGGGTTATGTGTGGTGGGGCTGGTTTTTGGTTAAGTACAACCATGGTTCTATCTCCATCGACAGGTAGCACGATCTTTTCTGAAGACCTTGTTTTTACTCTCACAAATACTGTCGTCACCCCCTCCAATTGAAATGGCTGATAAACAAGAAAAGTAATTGAATGTACAGACATTGTAAGATAGACAGATGCAATGGATAGTAGGGAAGAAAACAGGGCATGAAATAATTCACATTTATGTGGTCTAACCAAACAAAATAGCAGGATATAATTTCACATATATGATGGCTAATTAAACATGATAGCATGACACAATTTCACATGTATGATGGCTAACTAAACAGGATAGAATGACATACTTCAAAATATGATGACTATGTAAACAGGATGACATGATATAACTATACGATGTGTCTATTAAAGTGGTTGGCATGCCATAAATCACAAACATGCCGTCGATGGAAACATGATGGAATGATATAATTCACGGATAGAATGACATAATTCAAAATATGATGACTATGTAAACAGGATGAGATGATATAACTATATTATATCTTTAGAAAATGGGTTGGCATGCCATAATTCAGATACATGCTGTCTATGTAAAGATCATGGCATGATATAATTCAAATATATGATTTATATACTAAGGAAGTGAGCAGAGGGCAGTCACATATAAGATGTGTCAACTAAGTAGATGGCATTCAATATTGTGTATATGATATAAAAACTAAGCATTGCAATACAACATATGCATGATATGAGTAATATAACCCTACCAAGTTTGAGCATACACCTCAGGGGGATAATAGGACTCGTCATATGCCTCTGAATCCTCCTCTGAAGAGCTATATGTGACCAGCAAGATATCTACTTCAACAGGTAGCATTGTCTACTCTGAAGACCTTGTTTTCACTGCAGATTTCTCCATCACCAATTCAAATGGCTGATGCACAGGAAGACTAGTTGAATATACAAACATTATCGACAAAAACAATGAGAAATACAAAAAAGGGCGGCATGCTATAATTCAGATATATGACGCTTGGCTAAACAGCATGGCATTGCATAATTCACATATATAATGCCTTGCAACAAGATAGCATTGCATAATTCACATATATAATGTCTTGAGATGGCATTGCATAATTCACATACATGTTAATTAGACACTAAATAGGTGGCATTCACACAAAGCATGTCTAAACTAAGCAAATGACATATCAATGCAAGATACCATACGCACGATATGAGCAACATAACCCTGCCAAGTTAGAGCATGCACCTCGGGGGGGGGCAATAGGACTGGTCATCTGTCTCTGAATCCTCCTCTGAGGAGCTATCTGTAACCGGCAAGACATGCGCTTCATCAGATATCATTGTCTGCTCTGAAGACCTTGTTTCCACTCCAGATTTTTTCCATGACCGTGCCGAATGGCTGATGCACAGGAAGAGTAATTGAATGTACTAAAATTGTTGACAAATTTAACACATAATAAAAAATGATGTCATGATATAATTCACATATAAGATGACTGGCTAACGAGGGTGGCATTGCAAAATTCACATATATGATGCCTGTCTAAACAAGATGGCATTGCATGATTCACATATACGACAAAGAAACTAAACAGATGGCATTGAAACAAAGCATGTCTAAACTAAGCAGATGACATCTTTGATGTATACAGTAAGCAATGCAAGGCACTATATGCATGATATTACCAACATCAGCATGCCAAGTTAGAGTGAAGACCTCATGGGGTAAATAGGAGTGGTCTTCTGCTTCTGAATCCCCCTTAGAACCATTATCTTCCTCTTGATTATGATCCGAAATTGGTGGAGGGGGGCTGCCTTTGCGCCCACCATGGACCGACGTCTGCATGAAATTTTATTGCCACGCAAGGCTCGTCTCTTTTGCTCTACATGTTCAGTTCCATTGTGTACAATAACTGACATGCATAGGAATAAAACATAGTGAGATTATGTAAGGAGTGCATGCACAAATCCAGAGTGAAGGTAGCAAACTGTGGATAGACCCAAAACCAATGATAGCACACAGATAATAGCTTTAGTTAAAAAATACAGATAATGGCTCCTTTAATGTTTGTTTGCACCCAACATGAAACTTATAGTTGACACCCGAGATTAACCAGATAGTAGATAGATAGTACTGATTTCTGCCCCAATATGTACCCCACAACCATTTAAAAACTCAAGTTTCAGCATAAGTTTGGACCTGACTCGGAGTCTAATAGGTGAACACAATGATAAAGTAGCATGTCATCATCTTAAGCGATTTATAACGTAAGCAGACACAGAAGAGTGCGACCTCTCTTGCGGACCCGTGTAGTCCTCAAGGTCATCTGCTCAGTTGATAATGGTAATGAAGTTGTTGTGGCTGCCGGTGGCGTGGAAGAAGATCAGAGGTGGCGAAAGATAGTCTGGAGAGCGAATCCCTGCTGTGGTGAACCCTTCTATCGTCGGAGCAGCTGAGTTGAGGTGGAACACAGCACCACAGGAGCAGGACAGACCACACAAGGTTTTCTTTGACACATATCTATAACAGAAGTAATTGTGTAAGGGCTTGTTTGAATTTGAGGATTCTAACAATGCAGGGATAGGAAATAGACATGAATAGAATATGAATGCACGTGCAAAACAAAGAATTTAAAAACACAGGATTTCTGCCAATATGGGTGTTTTGTTCACAAGAATTGGAAGAACATGCTACCTCTTGAGCATTGCGTTGGTTTTCCCTTGACGAGGAAAGGGTGATGCAATAAAGTAGCGTAAGTATTTCCCTCAGTTTTTGAGAACCAAGGTATCAATCTAGTATGAGATCACGCTCGAGTCCCATGCACCTACACAAACAAATAAGAAACTCGCAACCAACGCGATAAAGGGGTTGTCAATCCCTTCACGGTCACTTACGAGAGTGAGATCTGATAGATATGATAAGATAATATTTTTTGGTATTTTTATGATAAAGAGAAATAAAGATGCAAAGTAAAATAAATGGCATTAGAAATAGCTAGGTGTTGGAAGATTAATATGATGGAAGATAGACCCGGGGGCCATAGGTTTCACTAGTGGCTTCTCTCAAGAGCATAAGTATTACGGTGGGTAAACGAATTACTGTCGAGCAATTGATAGAATTGAGCATAGTTATGAGAATATCTAGGTATGATCATGTACATAGGCATCACGTCCGTGACAAGTAGACCGAAACGATTATGCATCTACTACTATTACTCCACACATCGACCGCTCTGCAGCATGCATCTAGAGTATTAAGTTCATAAGAACAGAGTAATGCTTTAAGTAAGATGACATGATGTAGATGGATAAACTCATGCAATATGATATAAACCCCATCTTTGTGTCCTCGATGGCAACAATACAATACGTGTCGCTTCCCTTTCTGTCACTAGGATCGAGCACCGCAAGATTGAACCCAAAGCTAAGCACTTCTCCAATTGGAAGAAAGTTCAATCTAGTAGGCCCAACCAAACTGATAATTTGAAGAGACTTGCAAAGATAAACCAATCATACATAAAAGAATTCAGAGAAGAATCAAATATTGTTCATAGATAATCTGGATCATAAAACCCACAATTCATCAAATTTCGACAAACACACCACAAAAGAAGATTACATCGAATAGATCTCCAAGAGAATCGAGGAGAACTTTGTATTGAGATCCAAAGAGAGAGAACAAGCCATCTAGCTAATAACTATGGACCCGAATGTCTGAAGTAAACTACTCACACATCACCGAAGAAGCCATGGAGTTAATGTAAAGGCCCTCCGTGATCAATGCCCCCTCCGACGGAGCTCCGGAAAAGGCCCCAAGATGGGATCTCTCGGGTACAGAAGGTTTACTCCTGGATGTTTGGGGGGTACGTGGAATTAGGTTTTCGTGGTGCTCCTGGATGTTTGGGGGGTACATGGATATATATAGGAGGAAGAAGTAGGTCGGTGGAGCAACGAGGGGCCCACGAGGGTGGAGGGCGCGCCCAAGGGGATAGGCACGCCCCCCTGCCTCGTGGCCTCCTCGATTGTTTCTTGATGCCCACTCCAAGTCTCCTGGATCACGTTTGTTGAGAAAATAACGTTCCCGAAGGTTTCATTCCGTTTGGACTTTGTTTGATATTCCTTTTCTGCGAAACACTGAAATAGGCAAAATAAAACAGCAATTTGTGCTGGGCCTCCGGTTAATAGGTTAGTCCCAAAAATGATATAAAAGTGTAAAATAAAGCCCATTAACATCCAAAACAGATAATATAATAGCATGGAGCAATCAAAAATTATAGATATGTTGGAGACGTATCAAGCATACCCAAGCTTAATTCCTGCTCGTCCTCGAGTAGGTAAATGATAAAAAAGAATTTTTGATGTGGAATGCTTTCTAACATATTTCTCTTATTTGTGGTATGAATATTCAGATTCGAAAGATTCAAGATAAAAGTTTAATATTGACATAAAAATAATAATACTTCAAGCATACTAACTAAGCAATCATGTTTTCTCAAAATAACATGGCCAAAGAAAGTTATCCCTACAAAATCATATAGTCTGGCTATGCTCTATCTTCACCACACAAAATATTTAAATCATGCACAACCCCGATGACAAGCCAAGCAATTGTTTCATACTTTTGATGTTCTCCAACTTTTTCAATCTTCACGCAATACATGAGCATGAGCCATGGACATAACACTATGTGTGGAATAGAATGGTGGTTGTGGAGAAGACAAAAAGGAGAAGATAGTCTCACATCAACTAGGCGTATCAACGGGCTATGGAGATGCCCATTAATAGATATCGATGTGACTGATTAAGGATTGCCATGCAACGGACGCATATCGATGTATGACTACAACATACACACGCACCTTCAATCTCCTCCTTTATGTGTCCTTGCCTCGTGTCTCTCATACGGTCCCACACACGTGTAAACTCTCGCCCCTCTTTTCATCGATCTCACAACCGCAGACTCCTCCCCCTAGCTAGCTAGTAGCTGGGCCTCTCGCACTACCTCCTAGCTCCATTCTCTCTGTCTATCCGTCTCGCCGGGACTTATTTGCCTCTACCAAATGGACGTACACAGACCGATCTCCCACTATACATATAGCTAGCTAGGTCCTTATAACACGTATTTCCCCATGCATCGATCAATCTACCTCATTAGTTATGTCTCTCCCTTCCTCCGACAAACAACAATTGATCTACCAATCTAGTTAGGTTATCTTACCAAACACATGGTTCCCCTTCATCATCCATGGATGCGTCCCGACAGATATATCACGCACAGGCACACACAGAAACATATCCCCACTCTTATTGATAATATTGCAGTTCCACCCTCAGTTTGTCTAGTAGGCCTCTCCCACCATCTTCGAGAAGCAACTCCATCACCCATCCAGCACTCTACCCCTCTCCCTCCCTCTCTCTCTCCTCTCTCTCTCTCTGTCCCATCCTTCAGTTATGTATGGATGTCGACCGATCTCCCTCAAGACATAGTTGGGTCTCTCCTTCTCAACACATATACGAGTCGTTCTACCTTTATAGTTAGGCCTCTGCCTAACCCTCCCTCCACCCCCTCCAACACACACACACATCGATACATCGAGCGCTCTAGTCATGTCTCCCTGCCACACACAAACTTGACCTGTGCCCTCTGACGTTCTGGTAGGTCAGTCGCCCTATATCTTTGACTTGCACACACACAATTTCGATGGCTCTCTTCATCGATCTCGCACCCACCCACTTGATCCTCTCTTCGACTCTATCGATATCTATGACCCCTCCCTCTCTTCTCGTGGATCGCCCTGCCCTCTATATATGATATGGATAGGCCTCCATTTCACACACATTGCATGCAAAATTTTGTTTGAGATGTCATCGACACATATTCCCACAAATACATTCATGAAACCAACCTCCCCCCAAAACAAAAAACACTTACGAACGCACACGCCATTTGTCTAGGTTTGTATCTCTCACACACACCCCACATAGGTGGGGGACGTGCACGAAGAGAAGAGGTGCACGCACGGTGCACGTACTTCCGTCTCTTTCACAACCACACCCGCGCGGGTACACGGTGGAGCTCATTTCTGTATGAAAAGGCAGCCGACATGGTAATTTGACACATGTGCTGGTTGTCCACTAGATGGAGGGAGGATCGTCTACCACGGGTGAACAAAGAAATTGCGACTTGACCCGTTATGTTAGAAAAGACGCAAACCATGTGGGGCATACCTTAGAGGCAAGGCTCTATACACTGGAGTACTTTTGATGTGTCCCGTCAACTCGCATAATGAGGAGAAGCTTGCTTAGTACGCCGTCTCCCCCGCCCACGGGCGCGGTGGCTCGCACGATGAGGTGAATCTTGCTTACTAGTAGTAGTACTGTACGCCTTATGCCTGCTCCCTCGCCCACGCGCGCGGTGGCTCGCGGGACGAGGAGAAAATTTTACTGCTCCCTCCGTTTACTCCTCGTCCCTACTACCTTGGTTAGACAGGTTATCATATTGTTTGGTATATATATATATGTCCTTTAGTAGATTTCAATATTAACTACTAGTACATACTCCAAACACTGATGTATATAGATGTATTTTAGAGTGTAGATTCACTCATTTTGCTCCATGTGTAATCCATATTGAGGCCCTATTTGGTTCATAAGTCCTAGGACATTTTCTAGTCCCAACTAAAAAGTCCCTACTCCTTAAAAAGTCCCTCCCTGTTTGTTTTCAGGGACTAAAAAGTCCCTAGTCATTCCCTAGAGATTATTGAATGACCATGTTACCCCCTGTGTACAGAAAAATAACAACCAAACAACACCATGGGGTGGCGGGGCAATGGGTGCAGGGAGTCTTCTTCATTAAGTCCCAAAAAGCAAGTTTTAGTCCCTCTTGTTTTGTTAAAAAGTCTAAGAGGGACTTTTTCTAGTCCCTACACTAAAAAGTCCTTGGAAACAAACACCCCCTGCATAAAGTTGAGACACTTATTTTGGAACGGAGGGAGTACATAGTTGCTATGATCTGTCAATCATTGAGATGCAGTAGCATGCATGTTAGTCTCCTTTGTATTTGATGAAATGTTGCAATGGGCAACCTTGGACGCAAGATACATGTAACAGAAGCTGGAAGCTTCATAGCATTGTAGTACCTTAGTGATAAATTACAGTACGTACTATACTAGTACTTCCTCCATTCCTAAATATAAGTCTTTGTAGAAATTTCACCATGAACCACATACGGATGTATATAGATGCATTTTGAGTGTAGATTCATTCATTTTGTTCCATATGTAGTCCACCTAGAGGAATCTCTACAAAGACTTATATTTAGGAATGGAGGGAGTACTATGTAAAGAGTTAGGTGCCGCATGATGTCCAGAAAATATGGTGATAGTGTGAGGTGGGCACTGAGCTTGCGTGTTTTCATTGCTCTTGCACTCCTCCGCCGTAAGAATGGAGAAAACTGTAATCTAGTAGTACCTCCTTTTGCCGAAAGCGCGGGAAATCCAGCAGTCCTAGCACCTCAGTAATAATGACCATTGAGCCGTCAAATCACATAGACCCAGCAGTAAGTTGGACGGATGAAGCAACCATCACTCTTGAATCTGCTTCTCCCTTTAATGCAAGCGCCAGTGAGAGGTCGCATCCGCTCTGCCTGGGCATGAATGCGGCAACGATACTGTGGAGAGGCGCTGACCGTTTCGAGCGGGAAGCGCGCGGGCGATGGAGGGGCTTTGGGTGGGCTAGGCTGGTCAGGAGCGGGCATGGCAGCTGTCCGCCTATCCCTATCGGACGCCCGGAAACGAGAGGATGCACCGACTCTCGCGGCTAAAATCGTATACTACACACCATCTCTTTGTAGGAGTAGGTCGATCTGTCGCTCTGTCTAACACACACATGTTGTTAAACACACACACACACACACACACACATGCACACGCACACACAGGTTCATAGAATAGAAAAATCGTGCGAGTGCGAAGCCACAGGAAGTGAGATACAACTGGAGTACATACAAGAAGCGAAGAGGTGACGTATATTCCATCAAACCTGGACTGAGGAGTAGTTCTCCCTCCGTCTAGGTGTTAAGTCATCTTACGGAAATTAGATATTCCCAAAATGTTTAGGCGTCGTCCATTAACTTCGCATCTCAATCACCTCCTGGCCTCGTTGCTAGCGTGCGTTGTTACTTAGGGAGCGTTTGGATCCTTGGCAAGAACAGCTTACAGCATAGCCGGGAAAGGTTAGTCATTTGGAACTATTAAAATATGTTAGCTTTTGTTGGCCAGCTAGCTTGGGTGGGCTAGAAAAACCTTGCTAGCTCAGGAGAGCTAGATCGGCTCGCTTTCGACGGCAAACTTCGCGTTGTAGTAACATAGACTAGTAACATATGCATGTTACTAGTCCAGGTTACTCACCACTATGACCAGCCTAAGCAATGTAACCAAACGCTCCTTACTCTGCCTTGTTATCTCCCCCGGAAACCCAATTCATGGAGCGCAACTACGCATTGATTAGTCAAGAAATCAAAGTCGGCTTGCATGCGAGTTAATACGTGGCCCTGCATGGTAGCTAAAATGGCATCTCTTAGTTGTTTGGATTAATTGTTGCATTTAGAGACAGAAATCCGGGCTTTGATTGGAGGAATGACCGGTCAAGTTTCTCCATCTCCTCCAATCTACTTGCACCTTGGTCCCGCTGCACCTTCTAATGTGACTTATTACACCTAGACGGAGGGAGTCATACGAGATACGGTGGCACACTGACTTAGGTCGAATACAAGTGCCCAAAATTGTGTGCATGTTATCATAAGGATTCACTTAAAATAGTACGTGAGTGAACAGAGGGATCAATTGGACAATGTTCCCGAGCAGTAACAAGATGTGTGAGGTAAGATACACCGCTGGCGCTTTTAATTTTTCTTATTCATTTGTTTGTTTCACCCTCTAACTGGTGGGACCCAACGTACTACGTGGAGAGAGGTAAGGTGACTAAGGTTGCATTATTTCTGCACCACTGTGGATAGTCTTACCACCAAAGCCACATGACACGATTATGATTTAAATCCCAATGACTCCCACACAAAAAAACACGGCATGCTTGTCACACGAATGCAGGAATGTGTAAAAGGTTATTTTCCTCTCGTTGAACATAACGGGAGGATTGTGTAGCTGGTTAGCTTGTTCGCTCATCAAACTTGAGGTCTCGGGTGACTACACTTGAGCATAATTCATGCCAGGAGGATTCTTTGACTGCTCAAAATGGATGGATACGGAGCTATACGATCAGCTGCAGCCTCGGCGCTTGCTTTATAGGGTTTTCACTCTTCACACTCTCTCCAGTATATATATACACGCTGGAGCCTCAGCGCTAGTAGTTGCTCTCTTCACACTCTCTCACCCTCTCCAGATCTAAACAAGACTTCGTTGGCCTCTCTCTCTCCCCTCACTGCTGGTCTGCTTGTAGTTGCTCTCTTCACACTCTCTCACTCTCTCCAGGTCTAAACAATACTTCGTTGGCCTCTCTCTCTCTATCCCCTCACTGCTGGTCAAGAGATGGCAGGATCCATCCGCTGGGAAGGAAAGGAGGCTTAACGCTGTCGCCGTCGGTGAGGGAGGGAATCCACTACCGGCGCAGCTGTTCACTTTCACCCAGCGGCGGCGCGGGAGGGCCTCCGACCACTTCATCTTCGCCGCCGTACATAGTGTGGGCCAAACAGCCTTCGATGGCCCACCGAACCACACCCCAAGAACCATAAGGTATAATTTACTTATTCCACATGCATTGCTCTAGCTGCATGTGGGCTTTTTCCGCTTCTACACTCGAATCTAGGTGTTGGATCAAACAGGAAAGTTGTGGGGAAAGTTGTATACCATGAATCTAGGACGTGGTTTAAAGAGGAAAGGAATGGGGGAAAGTAGTGGGGGAAGTTGTATAGCATGAATCTAGGACGTGGTTCAAAAAGGAAAGGAAGTGGGAAAATAGTAGGGAAAGTTGTATCGCATGAATCTAAGACGTGGTACAAAGAGGAAGGGAAGGGGGAAAGTACTAGAATAGACTAGCTATCGAGCACCTACGTTGGTCGACTAGGGAAAACAATGACAAACATAGTACGCACATCTGTAATGAACTGATCTTTTGTTTTGGGGGACAAGGCTGTAGAGTTTGAGCAGGACTAGATTTGTTGCGCTCACATAGGGAAAGGTGTCTAAAGATAACAAAACTGGGACCAACACAAATATGCTCCTTGCATGTTTGTTCTTTGTTGCAACAGACTGTGCATCACCCCAGTACATCGTTAGATGCACATGGTGCTGGTGCATCCACTGTCCCGTGCAACTCTTTAGTTGTTGTAAATCTAAGGCCCTGTTTGGTTAAAAACTCCCTAGTCCCTCACTAGTAGAAAAAGGGCCTTTTGTACCGGTTTTAGAGGGCCTTTAGTCCCGGTTCTGCAACCGGGACTAAAGGGTCATTACTAAAGGTCCCCCCTTTAGTCCCGGTTCTTATACGAACCGGGACTAAAGGCCGTCCACATGGCTGCTGCCTGCAGGTCCACCTTTTAGTCCCGGTTGGTAACACCAACCGGTACTAAAGGATTTTTTGAATTTTTTCTGATTTTTTTTTGAATTTTTTTCCGGATTTTCCAATTTCTGAATTATTTTAACCTCTAATCTCTAATCACCCATCATCACTACTCAATTCAATCTCTAATCACCCCTCATCATTCCAAATCATCTAACTTCCTGAACGGTCTCCCATCCTCCCACTCCCCCAGCCTGAGCACGCTTAACTTCTGGGTTCTATTCTCCCTCGTTTCCAAGTCTGCACTTGTTGTTTTCCTGACAATAGTAAGATGTCAATCCTATTAACCCTCAGGAGTTTAGCTTGAGCATGAAGTCACACATTTCACTATTTGAGTTTGAAACTATTGTTCTAAAAAACAATAGTTATTTAGTAACACTAATATTTCTTGAATAAGTAATTTGACCACAGTTTGACCACAGTTTGACCAGATTTAACCAAAATTCAAAAAAACTTAAATAATTATTTAGTAACACCAATATTCTTGAATAATTATTTAGTAACACTAATACTTCTTGAATAAGTAGTTTGACCATAGTTTGACCAGATTTAACAAAAATTAAAAAAAACTGAAATTTGAGCATAACTTTTTTTCCTTTTGGAATTTGAGGATTCTAAAATTTTTGCAAATAGGCCATACGCTGTCAAAATCGAATGAGGATTTTTGTGCCGAACATTTTGATATATTATACGTTTTTTCTGACATCATATGCAAAAGTTATAGCCGTTTTACATTTTCCATACACTTTTTGCAAAACATGTCCAAATTTAAGTTTCAAAATTTCCTAACTAGTGGATGTTGCAACATAACTAAATCTTGAAGGATTTTAACTTTTGAACTTTTTATCATTTTCTTTTGCTTTTTACAAAACTAACAAGGCAATACACGAGGGGGGGGGGGTAGGATTTGAAAATTGCACCATTAGTACCGGTTCGTGGCACGAACCGGTACTAAAGGTCTCAACCCCATTAGTACCGGTTCGTGGCACGAACCAATTACTAAAGGTTAGACCTTTAGTACCGGTTTGTGCCATGAACCGGTACTAATGGGCATCGCACCATTTACTACCGGTTCGTGGCACGAACCAGGACTAAAGGTCCCATTTGAACCGGGAGTAATGCATGTATCGTGCCCTTTAGTACCGGTTCGTGCCATGAACCGGTACTAATGGGCATCGCACCATTTACTACCGGTTCATGGCACGAACCGGGACTAAAGGTCCCATTTGAACCGGGAGTAATGCCTGTACCGTGCCCTCGCTGCTTGAACCAGGACTAATGCTCACATTAGTCTCGGTTCGTAATGCAACCGGTATTAATGCTGTTTTCTGGCCGAACCAAAGCCCCCTTTTATACTAGTGCCTACGTGCTTGGTTCCAGGGACTAAACATGGACTAAAGGTTACTAAATGACATGCTAAAAGACCATCTTACCCCTAGTAATGAACTAATAGAGACAAGGTGCGATGCGTGGCAGGGAAACTATTGGAAAAAGTCCCAAAAAGACTCTCCCTCGGGGTCTTCTTTCTTTAGTCCAAAATGCCCACTTTTAGTCCCTAAAAGTCCCTCCTGTTTGGTTTGTATGGGACTGACACGGAGTTTTTTTAGTCCCTCCACCAAAATTTCCCTCTAAACAAACACCCTCTAATAATGCCGCTGGAAAATTGATGCAATTCCATAGTTAAAAGCAAATTACATGTTAGTATTAGTCAATGCCACCGTTTGAGAAATGCTACTGTCTTGCTTTCTTTCCCATTTAGATAAGGTAGATGCTTCTTTTTGTTGGCTTCTGTGTCATCCACCGTTACTGACCACTAGTTGTTTCCTTTGCACCTCTGTGTAAACAGGGTTATCTACTTCACCTCATTGCCATTGTGACCTTTTGTTGCACTGCACAAAACACTTTTGTTTTAAGAGTGTTTTGTGTAGTTCAACCAAAATGTCACACCGACAATGTTGCTTGATTGCTTGATCTTAGTGGAACTGCACAAGAGGAGATCTTACTTCCTAGCCATGTTGGCAAATTTGGTTCAGATCTACTTCTTGTGAGTTGTTTGAATTCCCATCATGAGAGGTCAGTACTAGCCTTCTTTCACATGATTCTGCAGTGTGCTTTAATATGTTGTGCTACTTGTCTAGTAATGTTGCTTGATTTTAGTGAACTGCACAAATGGAGACAAGACTTCCAATCTGTATGTGCACCGTAATTATCCCATTGAGGTAATATAAGCATATTTCACAACTGTTGGCCTATATTTTGTCACTTTCATCAGAAAATTAATTTCATTGTTTAGTGCTATACTTGTGCAACCTAATTGATAGGCCAAATCTTACGTTGAAGGAGAAGCTTGTCTGTTATTAAACCAAGTGATGAAGGGGAAGAACAAGCAGAACAAAAACAAAAATCAACTCCCAGTGCTGTAATGAAGCACTGAAACTGTGATGACACAAGTAATGATATTGTTTTGCATCTTAATTTATTTCTATGGCTAGAACGAGCAATTGTTTTGCCACTCTTAATGTAATATGTAATTATCTCTACTTGTGCAAACAGGGATCTTCTTTGAAGAAACCATATATTTTAGTGGAACTGCACAAGAAGATGTTGGAAACATTAAACTAATCGAGGAGTATATAGTAAGCATGCCCACCACAGTAGATAGCAACAGATGGTTCCAAAGAAGTGCTTCATATATATGCTCTACACAATAAGCCTCCCGACAAAGGTTGGTACTCGCCCACTGAATTCATCCATATGATTGAGCTTTGTCATCTCTATTGGTGTTGTGCTAGTGCTTAGATACTGTCATCAAAAAGTGGTATTGTCCTTGAGAAGTGCTTCATCTGTGTTGTTTTAAATATTTCCTTTCCTTTTTTGAGCAAACAGGGATGCTAGCATTTAGTTGTCCTCTTGTCTTTGCACAATGGGATAATTCTCCTCTGAAGAAGAATATGGAGTAGGTGAAGTGACTAGTTTCGATTATGCTAGGATGAAGAAGCCCTGTCTATCTTCTCATCAAAAGGAGCAGTTGAAGGATGGTTACATTACCCCCCACAAGACCAAACTAACTTCAGCTTAGAAGGACCGACAAATCTCCATTTTCTTGTTTGATGCGTGAGTACAATGTTGATCTAGGATTCTTTCCGGTGAGTTCCATTTTTCTAAAAGTGTGCTCTACATGGACCATATAGGTGCCTGTTTAAACTATCAATTCATAGTACAGTTTGCTTTATACTAATCACTTTTTTTGTATTTGTGCAAACAAGGGTGCTTAGCTTGATTTCAATGGGAACTGCACAAAATGTTCATGGATACATCGAATCATTCATTTCCACCACAAGAAAGGAGGTGCTGAGTGAATTTGGTTGATTTTGGTGGAACTACACAAGAAGAAGAACTGGTTTATTTAGCACGAGGTGCCATGTCAATGTTTGAACTGATGGCAAACCCTACCCATTCAACAATCGTAGGCATTTGATATTTTGGAATGTGACAACCTTGTCAAATTTTGCTCATTGATTTTAGCAAGAAGACATGCATTTGATATTTTCGAATGGGACGCCCTTTGCTGTCAGCAGTGTCGATCCATTTTTTCTTTATTATTTAGTTGTGAAGTAAATATTGGCTCTGACATGTGAATCACTGAGATGCATAAGCATCGATTGTTATGAATGTTCTCTATGAATTGCGAGGCTTGTGTGTTTGATTGCAATGTACATGAACGCTAAAAAGCTTCTCAAACTCTTTGTACTCCTTCTGTTCCTTTTTACTTCGCACATTGTGAAATTGCATACTTTTTTCTATAAGATTGGTCAAAGTAGAGATACTTTGACTGCAGACAAAACTTGTATGCAGACTAGAAAGGACCGGAGGGAGTACATGTGAAACTGCTGCAAACGAGGTGATCACCGTGGCAATAATGCTAGTATGTATTGTTTTGCATGTTCATCCAATGCCAGTGATACAAGAATTCGAACTAATCGAAATAAATTCATTCATACACGGTCGGATTTCATATAAACATGTCGGATTTCATTGCATTGCATACATTCTTCAACTAAAAAGGGGTGCGCTGGATGTATAATTAATTAATTGAAGCTACCCACCTGTGTCTAGCTGAGCCGGACAGAAGCTTCAGTGACTTAACTACAGGTGCAGTTGCTTAACTAACATGTGGCCTAGATGCCTGTTGGGCCCACGTGTCAGTCAGCCAACTACACCAGCAGTTAAGTAGAAGCAGCGTCCTTCTCCAACCTAGCTCTCCGACTCCACGTCGCCGCCAAGAAGCTAACCGGCCGTCAGTGGTCAACCCGCCTAGCTTGTCATAGCGATTAGGGTAACTAGGAACCCAATGTTCAGGATCCCCACATGGCAAACACCTCTCTTCTTGTCATTCTTCTTCTTGAAGTTCGTGTGTTGCACAACCTTGCTCTTCCCATCAAACTATGGTTTACCATCAAACTTGCCCTTGTTCTTGAACTTGTGGGGCTGGAAGTTCTTCTTCTGTACCAGATTAGCACTAGATCCACCCTCAATTCCTTAAGCACATGTGTCCTTTTCTCTCTCCTTTTCTTCCACATCAAGAGTGCCAATGAGATCAATGAAGGAGGAAGCTTAGTGATGACACCTCCGGCAACAAACTTGTCCGGTAGCATACAACTGAAGTGCTCAAGTTCTCTAGAAAATGACAGTATCTCATGAGCTTGCTCAACCACAGAGAGCTCTTCAATCATCGTGTAATCATAGAATTTCTCCATGATGTACAGCTCAGTGCCAGCAACCGGAGGGTAGCAGCGGTGGCCTTACTTGGACCCGAGCGGCGGCGACCTACCGTGTTCTACTCTTCCTCGTTTTCCTTGTGGCACGGCCTCGATGGATGTCGGGACCCGATTCTAAGTCACACTGATCTAGCATGTAACACTTCATATCACTTTGCGGCCTCACGCACGGTATTCCCACGGGTGACACCTTACCTGGCCCAGGACCGTTTGAGCCTTTTAGCTCACGTATATGATAGTGTCTCTAGCATCCATATGACGGAGAACCCGGGCCGACTTGACTAGTCGTGAACCCAAAGTAGCACTAACTTACAGGGACAGGCATACATGAATCTACCTCGAGCATGTCGGTCAACATCGTATGAATCCGGGCTGTAGCACTGGGCTAACAGGACTCCAGGAACCCAGGCTGTAGCAGGCTAGGCACTGGGCTAACAGGACTCTGGGAACCCGGGCTGTAGCAGGCTAGGCAAGACTCCGGATGTCACTGCGTGACATTTCCCTGAAGGTACAGACACAGGAACGAAGTGAATCACATGCCGGTCAGTCAAGTGTTCCGGAGTAGTAGTGCTGGGCTAGCAGGACTTCGGTGAACCGGGCTGTAGCAGACTACTATGGCTCATGGAAGCACAAGACTACATTTCCCCATAAGAGAGACTACCAGACGTAAACAACTAGGTTGTCGGATCCCACACATAGCGATACACGTTACACGTACGCATAACATGCAAGTATGTGCTGTACAAAATGGCATCACAACATAACTCAAACTCATATAGATAAAGGCCCAGAAGAGCCACATAGCATTCAATACAAACAGGTGTTTCATGACCCATCATTCAGAGCATACAATCAACGGAAGCATTACATGTCTGAGTACAGACAACTACAAAAGAAGAAGAATAAGAAGCCTGACTAAACACCCCTCCCAAGGGTACAAGATCGTAGCTGGGATACAAGCTACTCGTCGAAGTCACTAGTGTAACCAACTGCAAAACATAAATAAGCAAACGTGAGTACAAAGGTACTCAGCAAGTCTTACATCAGAACTATCTACACATGCAACATTATCAACAAAGGGGGTGGTGGAGTTTTTACAGCAGCAAGCCAACTTTGACTCAGTGGCAAACCTATACTACGAGTATCAGAAACTTCTTTGAGGTGAGAAGACGCACATGAGTCCACATATTCACCATATCAATACTCCACTATGGATCCTTTCCCTTCTCCCTACGAGATGGCCATCCATAGCACTCACGCTTATCTTGCGGATTTTAGAGTATCCACTTCAAGTTGTCTATGTACTACATAAGTCCTCCATGTTTCCATATCCGAGGAAAACGGCTATTCGAATAGATAATATTGACCCTGCTAGGGTGTACTTCTTCACACACGCTCTCGCCACTTATAGCCCTGTACACGTCATGTACCTCGGCAACCTTCAGCGGAAGCCGGGCGAGGGTGTCGGCCACGACCTGACTAACCACACAAGTCTCTCGTCCAGGTTTATCGCCTATTCGGGTTCCATCCGCAAGGAGATCCGGCCGGGGTCTCGCTCACGGCCCCAAACGATGTGTGCAGGGTTCCCAAGCCCACCATCCGGGTGCCACTTGGTACACTGTGCCACGGTGCCTAGTCTGTCGCAAGCCCGTCCCGTCAGACACCACCTGGTAGACAAATAGCACTACCTACAAACGCCAGAGACTAGTTGCAACTCCTGGACAGAGATTAAGTGGATTAATAAGCCGAGAGGAGCCGGATAACTGGAACCCAATGTGTGGTAGTAACTGGACTTGGATAACATAAACAGAACTCAGTGCTTAGGGACGGTTCCAATGAGACAACCCACCATGTACTCCTACATGGCCTCTCATCGCTACCTTCACCAAAACGTGTTCACACACTTAGCCTTTGTCGGTAGGACATGTTCACCACTCCGATTCATTCCCGATGAATCAGACCTGACACAAGTCTAAGCATAGCTGGCATAAAGAAAACAAGCATGGATGAGCAGGCACATCAAGGCTCAAGCAACTCCTACTCATGCTAGTGGGTTTCAACTATTTACTGTGGCAATGACAGGTCATGCAGAGGAATGGGTTCAGCTACCACAGCAGAAAGTAGCAGTTTGAATCGTTGTTGTCCTAATGCAGTAAAAGGAGCAGGAGCGAGAGAGTGGGATTTATCGAGATGCTCAAGGGGGTTTGCTTGCCTAATAGATCCACGAAGAAGCACTGCTCCTCAGATAGATACTCGGGACACCTTCCGGAGTAGAATCTATCAAGAAGGGACAGTGCCGGCAATCAATAAACAACCATATGCAACAATATGATGCATGAAGATGAAATTTCAAAGATGGTATGATTTGCCCTAATGCATCTAGCATCAATTTGGTTGAAGTCCATATGAACCAAGGGTTCATATGCAAACCCCAAATTAAGTATATAACATGCCATTATTACGTTTTCACTTATATAGTGGGTATTAGTTGGTTGATCATGCATGAAAGTAGCATAAATGGATAGATTGGATTTTTCTGATAATTTTTCATATATAAATTATTTCATTTCGAGTTACGGTTGAATTTCTATGATTTTTAGAAGTTTTAACTATTTTCTGAAATTCTCTGAATTATTTAAAATCCAGAAAATCAATTACTATGTCAGCGTGACATCACAGAGGCATCAGCAGGGCTGACAAGGTCAAACCTGACGTGTGGGGGCCACACGTCAGTGACACAGTGGTTAAGCCCGGGTCAAACCCGCACTGACCAGGGTTTGACTTGGCCTGGGGCCCACTGTCAGGGGCTGGTGGGGTGGATTAGGCTGCGGGATTAGCGCTAATGACAGCCACGTTGGTGCCCGCCGGAGTTGGCCGGCGGCGACCAAACCGCACGGCGGACGCTCGCCGGAAACGTTGCTCCGGCGTCCGTTCGACGCGCGGATGGGTGCTGAGGGTGGCTGGCGCTCGCGCGCATCTAACGAAGCAGGTGGGAGGCCGTGGGGTGGACGGAGCTCACCGGAGCAGGGCTCACGGCGGCGGCCGGAGCTCGGTTGATGCGGGTTAGGCACTGCAGGGCGCTAGGGGGCTGTGGTTAGGCGCGTTGGACTCGTGGGGGTGCGGTGAGCTCAGTGGTAAGCTTGGACGCGTGCTTGCACGGCCGTAGCCGCGGTGGCGACATGGCCGGCGGTGAGGAGCAATCGGCTCCGATGGCCACGGTGGCTAGAAGGCGCGGACGAGCACGGGAAGAGAGGGGGAAGAAACAGGGGCTCACGGCGAATCCAGCAGAGTCAACAGCGAGGCCGGGGAGGGTCTGGATCTCGCGAATCCACGCCGGCGAGCTTTGGTGGCCGACGATGAAGAAGATGGAGATGGCGTTGATGCAGAGCTTCCCGGGTCGCCTGGCTCATTAAGGATGTAGTAGGCGGCGAGGCGGAGCTCTGGGACAAGATGAGAGGCCCAGAGGGGCACGGTGGCTGTGGTGAACGGCGTCGGTGGCGACGAGCGGGTTCAGGTGTG
The DNA here is from genome assembly GCF_003073215.2 of Triticum urartu. Taxonomy (NCBI): domain Eukaryota; kingdom Viridiplantae; phylum Streptophyta; class Magnoliopsida; order Poales; family Poaceae; genus Triticum; species Triticum urartu. The sequence continues at coordinate 282,612,073 of NC_053027.1, read as the reverse complement.
CTGCGGGGAGAGGAAAGAGGAGGGGGAGGAGCGAGAGGAAGTGAGAGGGGGGTCGGGGAGACTGCGTGGCGTCGTCCTGGGCGTCGAGGCAGCGGCGGGAAGCATGAGGTGGCGTGCGGCGGTCGTGCGCGTGTCGGGCACGCGCCGTGCATCCGACTGGCGGGAGGAAGACGACCTCCCTACCCCTGGTGGGCTGGGCCGGCCAAATGGGCTGCCAGGTGAGCGCCAGGTAAGGGTTTTCTATTTTTTTTTGTTTTTCTTTTCTGTCTTCTGTTTTGCATCTAAAAGAAATGTTAAAACATTTCCATAAATGCTGAAAATATTTGTGGCATCTAGATATATTATTCCAGAGGCCCTCACCAATTCCCAACATTTTTGGAGCCATTAAAATATTTATATAATTTAAACAGCTCCAAATCAAATATTTATGCATTGATTCAAATATCCAACATGTGTAGCAAAAATGTGCATCACCTCTGGTTGTTTTTCCCAACATTATCCAAAGACCATGAACATTTTTTTAAAGCATTTTGGGTTCATTGAAATTCTATTTTTAATTTGAACCTATTTGAATTTGTTTTGGTGCTAGGGTTTGAAACATTCCCATTTTAACTTCATTTGAAATTTAAACATGATGCGCAAAGCAAGCCTAGGTCATACCAGCACTAGGGATGTGACAACCCGCCCCCACTCAAAAAAATCTCGTCCCGAGATTCAGGAGTTGGCGGAAAGAAAGCGGGGTACTCAAGTCGAAGACGATCTTCTCGCTCCCAAGTAGCTTCTCTCTCGGCATGATGAGACCACTGAACCTTGAGAAACTTGATGTTATGACGTCGAGCGACACGCTCTGCTTGATCCAGAATGCGAACGGGGTACTCTCGATAAGTGAGGTTATCTTGGAGATCAAGCGTTTCGTGGTCCACTCCGCGGATGGAATCCGCGAAGCAACGCCTGAGTTGAGAGACGTGGAAGACATCATGAACTCGAGAAAGATGTGGGGGTAGTTCCAACTGGTAGGCAACCTCTCCTCGTTTAGCGAGAATGCGAAAAGGACCGATGTAATGAGGAGCCAACTTGCCCTTGATATCGAAACGATGGGTACCCTTCAAAGGAGTAACCCGAAGGTAAGCCTTGTCGCCAACTTCATAAGCCACTTCCTTATGATGGCGGTCATACTGGCTCTTTTGACGAGATTGGGCTGTTTTCAAATTCTCACGAATGATGCGAACTTGCTCTTCTGCCTCCTGGATCATATCCGGCCCAAAGACTTGTCTTTCACCGGTTTCTGACCAGTTCAAAGGTGTTCGACATCTTCGTCCATACAGAATCTCGAAGGGTGCTTTCTTAAGACTGGATTGGTAGCTATTGTTATAAGCAAACTCGGCAAAGGGGAGACATTTCTCCCAATCCATCCCGAATGAGATAACGCAAGCTCTAAGCATGTCTTCAAGAATTTGGTTGATCCTTTCCACCTAACCACTTGATTGAGGGTGGAAAGCGGTACTGAAGGAAAGATGGGTGCCCATGGCAGTTTGGAAACTTTCCCAGAAATGAGAGGTGAAAAGACTGCCACGGTCTGAATTGATCTCTAGTGAAACACCATGGAGTGACACTATTCAGGAGATATATAAGTCAGCGAGCTGACTAGCAGTGATACTCTCTTGAACAGGTAGGAAGTGAGTCACTTTGGAAAGACAGTCAATGACTACGAAGATAGCATTATTTCCTTTCTTGGTCCTGGGAAAGCCGGTGATGAAGTCCATACCAGCTTTGTCCCATTTCCACTCAGGAATAGCTAAAGGTTGAAGGGTGCCAGCAGGTCTTTGATGCTCTGCCTTAACGTGACGACAAACGTCACAGTTGGCAATATACTGAGCGATTTCTCTCTTCATCCTAGTCCACCAGAACCTCTGGCGTAGGTCCTGATACATCTTGGTACTACCGGGATGAATCGTGAGAGGGGATTCATGGGCCTCCTTAAGGATCAGTTGTTGCATCTGTTGACATTTGGGAACCACCAAACGGTTTCCAAAGTAAACAACACCTCGTTCATCCATAGAGAAACAGCCAGCAACTCCCTTGGAAATATTCTACTTGATTCGGGAAATTCCCATATCATGCTTCTGAGCCTCTATGATTTGATCCTTAAGGTTAGGTTTTGCCACCAAGGTAGAAAGGGAACCATGAGGAGCTATGTGAAGGTTAAGCTTATAGAATTCCTCATGGAGGGGTGGTTGACATTGTTGCAACATGAGGTTGTTGCAATAGGATTTATGACTTAAAGCATCAGCCATGACATTGGCTTTGCCTGGGGTGTAGGTGATTCCTAAGTCGTAATCCGAGATCAACTCCAACCAACGTCTCTGTCTGAGATTCAGATCCGGTTGAGTGAAGATATACTTGAGACTCTGATGGTCAGTGTTGATTTCGCAACGGTTACCAAGAAGGTAATGTCACCAAGTCTTAAGTGCATAGACTACGGCTGCAAGCTCCAGATCATGTGTAGGATAATTTTCCTCATGTGGATGCAACTGTCGAGATGCATAGGCAATCACATGACGTTCCTGCATAATAATGCAACCTAGTCCTTGACACGAAGCGTCGCAATAGATAACAAAGTCTTTAGTGAAATCCGGTGGCACGAGTATGGGCGCAGAAGTCAGGCGTCTTTTCAGTTCCTGAAAACTATGCTCACACTGTGGGGTCCACTCAAACCTTTTATCTTTGTTGAGAAGCTCTGTGAGGGGTTTGGCCACTTTGGAGAAGTTTTCAACGAAGCGGCGACAATAACTCACTAGACCAAAGAAACTCCTAACTTGTTTGACCGTTTTGGGTGGAGTCCAATCGAGAACGGCTTTGACTCTCTCGGGATTGACAGCAATGCCCTTACCAGATATTACATGGCCTAGATAGGTCACTTCTGGCAACCAAAATTCACACTTGGAGAACTTGGCGTAAAGGAGGTGCTCTCTGAGTTTTTCTAACACGAGTCTAAGATGTTCGACATGTTCTTCCTCGTTCTTCGAGTAAATAAGAATATCATCAAGATAAACCACAAAGAACTTATCTAAGTACTCCAGAAAGATCGAGTTCATCAAGCGGGAGAAAGTAGCTGGAGCATTGGTTAGGCCGAAAGACATCACGGTTTACTCGTATTGACCATAACGAGTGACAAAGGCCATTTTGGGGATGTCCCCATTTCTGATCTTGATTTGGTGGTAGCCTAACCTCAAATCCATCTTGGAAAAGACTGAGGATCCAGCGAGTTGATCATACAGGTCGTTGATCCTGGGGAGCGGATACTTGTTCTTTATCGTGACCAAATTAACGGGACGATAATCTACAACCATCCGATCCGTACCATCCTTCTTCTTGACGAAGAGGACAGGACAAGCCCAAGGAGAAGAACTGGGACGGATGAAACCCTTTTGCAAGGACTCCTCAAGCTGTTTCTTAAGCTCGGCTAACTCCAAAGGTGCCATCTTGTATGGTCTCCTAGAGATTGGAACAGTTCTTGGGATAAGTTCTATGACAAACTCAACATCTCTGTCAGGTGGGACACTTGGCAGTTCTTCTGGAAAAACATCCGGGAAGTCACGGACTACCAGAATATATTCAAGGTCTGGAAGAGGGCTGGCATTAAGAGAATAGAGTTGACGCCTTGCAACTCTAGTAGAGACAGTGACTATTTTGCCAGATGGATGTGTAAGTTGAACAGATCTGGTGTAACAATCGATCTTGGCATGATGAGCTGTCATCCAGTCCATACCCAAGATGATGTTAATATCTGAGGACTTGAGAGATATCAAAGAAGCAAGGAATACCAGTCTGTCAACAAGGATTTCATTACCATGGCTTACCTTGGAGGTTTGCCATTTGGAACCAGGAGTCTGGATTATTAGTGGAGTTGGCATATCACAAAATGACATTTCGTGCAACCGAGCATAACCTTCGGATATGAAAGAGTGGGATGCTCCAGTATCGAACAGAATTGAAGCTGGGTGACAATTGACAAGAAGCGTACCCAGTACGATGTCGGGATCATCTTGAACTTCTGAAGCTGAGACATGGTGCACACATGCTCGTTCAATGGAGGCTGGCTTGGTACTGATCATCTTGACTGATGGCTTTTCATGGCCAACAGACCTCTCAGACTGGGGTGGAGCATAACTGGACTGAGGGCAGTCACGTGCATAGTGTCCTGGTTCTCCGCAGGTGAAGCAAGTTCCTGAGGTAGGACGTGGACCTACATTGGCAAGTGGTCCACTAATAGGCCTGGGTGGAGCACGTTGCTGAGTTGGGTGAGGCGCCACATCGGATGGCCTCGGTGCATATTGAGGTGGCAGAGCTGAGTTCGGAATCCAAATCCGTCGCTTTTGAGAGCCAGAGCGGGAGGAAGAACCCAGATCACGGTTGTGCTTACGAGACTCCTCGTAAGTGAGCTAAGTTGTCTCTGCATTAATGGCCTTGTTCACAAGAGCCTGGAAAGTATCACAATCATGCAGGTGGAGATCACGATGCAACTTAGGGTTGAGACCCTTCCGGAACCTAACCTGCTTCTTAGCATCCGTGGACACTTCTTCTGTAGCATAGCGGGCGAGGTTTCCAAACTCTCTACTGTAAGCATCAACAGGCAGCTTACCCTGGGTAAAACTACAGAACTCTTCGCTCTTGCAGTCAATGAGAGCCTGAGGAATGTGGTGCTCCCGAAAAGCCTCGGTGAAATCCTTCCAGGTAGGAATCTGGCCAGCTGGAAGCATCGCCTCATAGATCTGCCACCAAATACTAGCAGGACCTTCCAGGTGATAGGTAGCATAGGTGACCTTGTCACCTTCAGCTACGTTCGCAGAATGCAACTTGTGAGTGATGCTTCGGAGCCAGTCATCTGCATCGAGTGGCTCAATGGAGTGATGGAAGGTGGGTGGTTTCAGACCAATGAAGTCGGTGATGGAAACCAACTTCTTACGCTGATGTGCAGTGTTCTGCTCAATCTGTGCCAGCAAGCGGTTAGTCTCACGCTTATTCCTCTCGGACGCTAACAAGAACTCTGCCATCAAAGGCAGGTTAGGAGGATCCTCGTCCCTACCATCTCCGTGGTTCTTGCTATGAGCAACTGAACCTCGGTTAGCAGACGACATCCTGGCACGGAAACCAAGGAAACAAGGATGGAATTAGCATCGACATAAGGATGCGGGATGTAATGCAAAAGCATTGGAAACTCCTGAAATCCTAGGACAATTTCGGCAGCATAACGGCTGTAAATGCTCAAAATAATTTTTGAGACATTCATCAAAGGAATAGCATAATCAATCAGCATCATAATATCAAGGTTCTGGGTCAAACTGAGGACACACTGAAGTAGTAGAATTGTACGGAGACACAACCCAACAATCCTATGACTTTACGGTTTAGTAACACGTCATCCTGAGAGATAGAGGAGAAACCTAGGCCTTAACCCTCATAGAAAAGAAGAGCCTGACTCATAAAGAATGACATGAGGTAAAGGAGTAAAAAAGAGCCTTACGTTCCCTTACACAATCAATTCCCTTATATAACTAAAGCATTTCTAGACTCAACTTCGACCAGTTTGGCTTGGTAATCCTACAGTCAGTCAGGCTCTGATACCAACGCTGTCGGGACCCTAATCCTAAGTCACACCGATCTAGCATATAACACTTAATATCACTTTGCGGCCTCACGCATGGTAATCCCACGGGTGACACCTTACCTGGCCTGGGACCATTTGCGCCTTTTGGCTCACGTATATGATAGTGTCGCTAGCATCCATATGACAGAGAACCCGGGCCGACATGACTAGTCGTGAACCCAAAGCAGCACTAACTTACAGGGACATGCATACATGAATCTACCTCGAGCATGTCGGTCAACAGTGTATGAATCCGGGCTGTAGCACTGGGCTAACAGGACTCCAGGAACCCAGGCTGTAGCAGGCTAGGTAGGACTCCGAATGTCACCACGTGACATTTCCCCGAAGGGACGGACACAGGAACGAAGTGAATCACATGCCGGCCAGTCAAGTGTTCTGGAGCAGTAGTGCTAGGCTAGCAGGACTCCGGTGAACCGGGCTGTAGCAGACTACTATGGCTCATGGAAGCACAAGACTACATTTCCCCATAAGAGAGACTACCAGAGGTAAACAACTAGGTTGTCGGATCCCACACATAGCGATACACGTTACACGTACGCATAACATGCAAGTATGTGCTGTACAACATGGCATCATAACATAACTCAAACTCATATAGATAAAGGCCCAGAAGAGCCACATAGCATTCAATACAAACAGGGGTCTCATGACCCATCATTCAGAGCATACAAGCAACGGAAGCATTACATGTCTGAGTACAGACAACTACAAAAGAAGAAGAATAAGAAGCCTGACTAAACACGACCCTCCCAAGGGTACAAGATCGTAGCTGGGATACAAGCTACTCATCAAAGTCACTAGTGTAACCAACTGCAAAACATAAATAAGCAAACGTGAGTACAAAGGTACTCAGCAAGTCTTACATCAGAACTATCTACATACGCAACATTATCAACAAAGGGGGTGGTGGAGTTTTAACAGCAGCAAGCCAGCTTTGACTCAGTGGCTAATGTATACTACGGGTATCAGAAACTTCTTTGAGGTGAGAAGACGCACACGAGTCCACATATTCACCATATCAATACTCCACTATGGATTCGTTCCCGTCTCCCTACGAGAAGGCCATCCATAGCACTCATGCTTATCTTGCGGATTTTAGAGTATCCACTTCAAGTTGTCTATGTACTTTGAATAGATAATATTGACCCTGCAGGGGTGTAATTCTTCACACACGCTCTCGCCACTTATAGCCCTATACACGTCATGTACCTCGGCAACCTTTAAGCGGAAGCCGGGCGAGGGTGTCGGCCATGACCTGACTAACCACACAAGTCTCTCGTCTAGGTTTATCGCCTATTCGGGTTCCATCCGCAAGGAGATCCGGCCGGGGTGTCGCTCATGGCCCCAAACGATGTGTGCAGGGTTCCCAAGCCCACCATCGGGGTGCCACTTGGTACACCGTGCCACGGTGCCTAGTCTGTCCCAAGCCCGTCCCGTCGGACACCACCTGGTACACAAATAGCACTACCTACAAACGCCAGAGACTAGTTGCAACTCCTGGACAGAGATTAAGTGAATTAATAAGCTGAGAGGAGCCGGATAACCGGAACCCAATGTGTGGTAGTAACTGGACTTGGATAACATACACAGAACTCAGTGCTTAGGGACGGTTCCAATGAGACAACCCACCATGTACTCCTACATGGCCTCTCATCACTACCTTCACCAAAACGTGTTCACACACTTAGCCTTTGTCGGTAGGACATGTTCACCACTCCGATTCATTCCCGATGAATCAGACCTGACACAACTCTAAGCATAGCTGGCATAAAGAAAACAAGCATGGATGAGCAGGCACATCAATGCTCAAGCAACTCCTACTCATGCTAGTGGGTTTCAACTATTTACTGTGGCAATGACAGGTCATGCAGAGGAATGGGTTCAGCTACCGCAGCAGAAAGTAGCAGTTTGAATCGTTGTTGTCCTAATGCAATAAAAGGAGCAGGAGCGAGAGAGTGGGATTTATCGAGATGCTCAGGGGGGTTTGCTTGCCTGATAGATCCATGAAGAAGCACTGCTCCTCAGACAGGTACTCGTGACACCTTTCGGAGTAGAACCTATCGAGAAGGGACGGTGCCGGCAATCAATAAACAACCATATGCAACAATATGATGTATGAAGATGACATTTCAAAGATGCTACGATTTTCCCTAATGCATCTAACATCAATTTGGTTGAAGTCCATATGAACCAAGGGTTCATATGCAAACCCCAAATTAAGTATATAACATGCCATTATTATGTTTTCACTTATACAGTGGGTATAAGTTGGATTTTTCTGATAATTTTTCATATATAAATTATTTCATTTGGAGTTAAGGTTGAATTTCTATGATTTTTAGAAGTTTTAACTATTTTCTGAAATTCTCCGAATTATTTAAAATCCAGAAAATCAATTACTGCGTCAGCGTGATGTCACAGAGGCGTCAGCAGGGCTGACCAGGTCAAACCTGACATGTGGGGGCCACACGTCAGTGACACAATGGTTAAGACCGGGTCAAACCCGCACTGACCAGGGTTTGACTTGGCCTGGGGCCCACTATGAGCGGCTGGTGGGGTGGATTAGGCTGCGGGATTAGCGCTAATGACAGCCACGTCGGCGCCCGCCAGAGTTGGCCGGCGGCGACCAAACCGCGCGGTGGACGCTCGCCGGAAACGCTGCTCCGGCGTCCATTCGACGTGCGGATGGGTGCTGAGGGTGGCTGGCGCTCGCGCGCATCTAACAGAGCAGGTGGGAGGCCGTGGGGTGGACGGAGCTCACCGGAGCAGGGCTCGCGACGGCGCCCGGAGCTCGGTTGATGCGGGTTAGGCACTGCAGGGCGCTAGGGGGGCTGCGATTAGGCGCGTTGGACTCGTGGGGGTGCGGTGAGCTCAGTGGTAAGCTTGGACGTGTGCTTGCACGGCTGTAGCTGCGGTGGCAACATGGCCGGCGGCGAGGAGCAATCGGCTCCGATGGCCATGGTGGCTAGAAGGCGCGGACGAGCACGGGAAGAGAGGGGAAAGAAACAGGAGCTCACGGCGAATCCAGCAGAGTCAACGGCGAGGCCGGGGAGGGTCTAGAGCTCGCGAATCCACGCCGGCGAGCTTCGTTGGCCGATGATGAAGAAGATGGAGATGGCGTTGATGCAGAGCTTCCGAGGTCGCCTTGCTCATTGAGGACGTAGCAGGCGGCGAGGCGGAGCTCTGGGACAAGATGAGAGGCCCAGAGGGGCACGGTGGCTATGGTGAACGGCGTCAGTGGCGACGAGCAGGTTCGGGGTGCTGCTGGGAGAGGACAGAGGAGGGGGAGGAGCGAGAGGAAGTGAGAGGGCGGTCGGGGAGACTGCATGGCGTCGTCCTGGGCGTCGAGGCAGCAGCGGGAAGCAGGAGGTGGCGTGCGGCGGTCGTGCGCGTGTCGGGCACGCGCCGTGCATCCGACTGGCGGGAGGAAGAAAACCTCCCTGCCCCTGGTGGGCTGGGCCGGCCAGATGGGCTGCCAGGTGAGCGCCAGGTAAGGGTTTTCTATTTTTTGTTTTTCTTTTTTGTCTTCTGTTTTGCATCTAAAACAAATGTTAAAACATTTCCATAAATGTTGAAAATATTTGTGGCATCTAGATATAATATTCCAGAGGCCCTACCAATTCCCAACATTTTTGGAGCCATTAAAATATTTATATAATTTAAACAGCTCCAAATCAAATATTTATGCATTGATTAAAAAAATCCAAAATGTGTAGCAAAAATGTGCATCACCTCTGGTTGTTGTTCCCAACATTATCCAAAGACCATGAGCATTTTTGAAAAGCATTTTGGGTTCTTTGAAATTCCATTTTTAATTTGAACCTATTTGAATTTGTTTTGGTGCTAGGGTTTGAAACATCCCCATTTCAACTTCATTTGAAATTTAAACATGATGCACAAAGCAAGCCTAGGTCATACCAGCACTAGGGATGTGACAGCGGAGCCGGCGATGTCCTCTGTCTCGTTACCGGCAGGCGGCGCCTCGGCGGAGCAGGGGAAATCCCCGTCCCCCCTCGTTGCCGGAGGGTGGGGCCTCGGCGGAGCCAGCGGTGTCCTCTGCCTCGTTGTTGGCGCCACGGGGCCTCTGCGGAGCAGGGCCTCGTTGACGCCAGCGAAGCGGGGACTCGTCGGAGCCTACATTGTCCTCTGCCTCCTCCTTGGTCTCGCCAAACAGTGCATCGCCCACTTCATCACCCTCTTTGTAGGCGGCCGCAGACTCCGCCACCCACATGCGGTACCGCCAGCGCTCGAGGCGGCCCTCGCGGGCGGAGCAGTATGAGTCGAGCAGCGCCTCCTGCTCTGCTCGCTCCGCGGCGATCTGCTCCTTTGCCTGCAAGTACTCCTGGAGCAGATGGTGGTTGTAGGCGGCGTCGGCCTGCGCCTGCCGGAACTGCTCCTCGCGCTTCTGCCTCATCGTGTCCATATATTGGGCACGGGCCTCGCCGATGGTCATGTTGTAATGCACCGGCAAGGATGGCGTTGAGGAGGGGGTTGGCGCCGGATCATCGACTACCATGTTCTCCATTGGGACGTCGTCGTCCTTCGGCTGCCTGCCTACCAGCCAGTCTACAGCAATGGCTGCCATCTCCTTGTGGTCCGTCGTCCGCCTGTCCCGAAGAGCACTGGAGCGTGAGGAAGCCATGGTGGGGAGTAGTGGTGTCGACAGGAGAAAGTGAACAGATGCGGATGACTGCGGCTATGGCTGGCACAACAGTTTATATAGCAATGGTGGACGGCGGAGGGACGGACGTGTGGTGTCGGAGTAGCCTCCTCGTAACCGTGTATCATTAACGTGGGTGGCAGAAGAATGGACAGACGACGCTTTTGTTGTTTTAAGGCGGAGAAATAGCTTGCACTGGGAAGCGGGGCGAGAGGCGCTGACCGTTTCGGGCGGAAAGCGCGTGCGGGCGAGGGAGGTGGTCTGTGTGGGCCAGAGCAGTCAGACTCGTGCTTGGCAGCGGGTCGGTCCAGCAGCTGGACATGCTGTCTTGCCAGCTAGCTCGCCGAGCTGAGCAACGACAATCAGATGATGGACGTAGCTTACGACCAGGAGCCGGCGCCACTGCCCAAGCCTGTTCATGTCGTGTTCACCATAGAGCAGGTGCGTCCGCACTTCAACGCCCTAATGGCGGAAGAGCTACCAGCGCAGGAGGACCTGTGCTGCAACCTCTGTCTCCTCAACGAGCATCGGTGATCAAGCGAACAACAATGTCGTCGCGGACATGTCGCCCTATGATTCAGGCTTCCCGAATTAGCAGCGGACGCTGTATCAGACCATCCGTAGGGCCCGTGAGGCCCTCTCTGTCGTCCTACGAGTTGTTGTAGTCGTTGTGGCGCTGTCGTCTCACGTTGTCAACATGGTCAACGGACATTGGTAACCCACAAGTATAGGGGATCGCAATAGTTTTCGAGGGTAGAGTATTCAACCCAAATTTATTGATTCGACACAAGGGGAGCCAAAGAATATTCTCAAGTATTAGCAGCTGAGTTGTCAATTCAACCACACCTGGAAACTTAATATCTACAGCAAAGTATTTAGTACCAGAGTAATATGATAGAAGTGGTAAAGGTAGCAAAAGGTAATGATAACAAAAGTAATGTTTTTGGTATTTTGTAGTGATTGTAACAATAGCAACGGAAAAGTAAATAAGTGAAGAACAATATATGGAAAGCTCGTACGCAATGGATCAGTAATAGGGAATTATGCCGGATGTGGTTCATCATGTAACAGTCATAACCTAGGGTTACACAGAACTAGCTCCAATTCATCAATGTAATGTGGGCATGTATTCGGAATAGTCATACGTGCTTATGGAAAAGAACTTGCATGACATCTTTTGTCCTACCCTCCAGTGGCAGCGGGGTCCTAGTGGAAACTAAGGGATATTAAGGCCTCCTTTTAATAGAGTAATGGATCAAAGTATTAACACATAGTGAATACATGAACTCCTCAAACTACGGTCATCGCCGGGAGTGGCCCCGATTATTGTCACTTCGGGTTTGCCGGATCATAACACATAGTAGGTGACTGTAGACTTGCAAGATAGGATCAAGAACTCACATATATTCATGAAAACATAATAGGTTCAGATCTGAAATCATGGCACTCAGGCCCTAGTGACAAGCATTAAGCATAGCAAATTCATAGCAACATCAATCTCAGAACATAGTGGATACTAGGGATCAAACCCTAAGAAAACTAACTCAATTACATGATAAATATCATCCAACCCATCACTGTCCAGCAAGTCTACGATGGAATTACTCATGCACGGCGGTGAGCATGATGAAATTGGTGATGGAGGATGGTTGATGATGATGACGGCGACGGATTCCCCTCTCCGGGGCCCCGAACGGACTCCAGATCAGCCCTCCCGAGATGTTTTAGGGCTTGGCAGCGGCTTCATATCGTAAAACACGATAAATCCTTCTACTTTATTTTTTCTCTCCGAACACGAATATATAGTGTTGGAGTTGAGGTCGGAGGAGCTCGAGGGGGCCCATGAGGTAGGGGGCGCGCCCAGGGGGCAGGCGCGACCCCACCCTCGTGGCTAGGGTGTGGGCCCCCTGGTCTTGATCTTTTGCCATTATTTTTTATTATTTCCAAAAATATGCTCCGTGGAGTTTCCTATCATTCCGAGAACTTTTGTTTCTGCACATAAATAACACCATGGCAATTCTGCTGAAAACATCGTGAGTCCGGATTAGTTCCATTCAAATCATGCAATTTAGAGTCCAAAACAAGGGCAAAAGTGTTTTGAAAAAGTAGATATGATGGAGACGTATCAACTCCCCCAAGCTTAAACCTTTGCTTGTCCTCAAGCAATTCAGTTGACAAACTGAAAGTGATATACAAATACTTTTACAAACTTTGTTTGCTCTTGTTGCTGTAAATATGTAAAGCTAGCATTCAAGTTTTCAGCAAAGATTATGAACTAACCATATTCACAATAATGCTTAGGTCTCATGTTTACTCATATCAATGGCATAATCAACTAGCGAGCAATAATAATAAACTTGAATGACAACACTTTCTCAAAACAATCATAATATGATATGACAAGATGGTATCTCACTAGCCCTTTCTGAGACCGCAAAACATAAATGCAGAGCACCTTTAAAGATCAAGGACTGACTAGACATTGTAATTCATGGTAAAAGAGATCCAGTCAAGTCATAATCAATGTAAACTAATAGTAATGAATGCAAATGACAGTAGTGCTCTCCAATTGGTGCTTTTTAATAAGAGGATGAGGACTCAACATAAAAGTAAATAGATAGGCCCTTTGCAGAGGGAAGCAGGGATATGTAGAGGTGCCAGAGCTCGGTTTTGAAATAGAGGTGAATAATATTTTGAGCGATATACTTTCATTGTCAACATAACAACCAAGAGATGACGATATCTTCCATGCTACACACATTATAGGCGGTTCCCAAACAGAATGGTAAAGTTTATACTCCCCCTCCACCAACAAGAATCAATTCATGGCTTGCTCGAAACAATGAGTGCTTCCAACTAACAAGAGTCCCAGGGGGAGTTTTGTTTGCAATTATTTTGATTTGATTTGCATAAAGCATGGGACTAGGCATCCCGGTGACCAGCCATTTTCTCCTGAGTGAGGAGCAGAGTCCACTCCTCTTGAGAATAACCCGCCTAACATGGAAGATACGCACAACCGTAGTTGATACATGAGCTATTCGAGCATACAAAACAGGATATTTATTTGAAGGTTTAGAGTTTGGCACATACAAATTTACTTGGAACGGCAGGTAGATACCGTATATAGGTAGGTATGGTGGACTCATATGGAACAACTTTGTGGTTTATGGAGTTGGATGCACAAGAAGTATTCCCACTTAGTACAGGTGAAGGCGAGAAAAAGACTGGGAAGCGACCAGCTAGAGAGCGACAACAGTCATGAACATGCATTAAAATTAATCAACACCGAATGCAAGCATGAGTAGGATATAGTGCACCATGAACATAAATATCGTAGAGGCTACGTTGATTTTGTTTCAACTACATGCGTGAACATGTACCAAGTTAAGCCACTCGAATCGTTCAAAAGAGGATACCACCCTATCATACCACATCACAACCATTTTAACAGCATGTTGGCACACAAGGTAAACCATTATAAGCTCCTAGCTAATTAAGCATGGAATAAGAAACTATGATCTCTAGTTGTCATTGGAAAAATGTTTATTCATAATAGGCTGAATCAGGAACGATGAACTAATCATATTTACAAAAACAATAGAGGTCGAGTTCATACTAGCTTTTCTCATCTCAGTCAGTCCACCATATATCGTCAAAATTGCCTTTCACTTGCACGACCGAACGATGTGGATAATAATAATAGTGCGCGTGCATTGGACTAAGCTGGAATCTGCAAGCATTCATTAAACAGGAGAAGACAAGGCAATATGGGATCTTTTGTCAGATCAACAATAATGCATATAAGAGCCACTTCAACAATTTAATTATGGTCTTCTCCTATCGACCCCCAAAGAAAAGAAAAGAAATAAAACTATTTACATGGGAAAGCTCCCAACAAGCAAAAGAAGAACAGGAAATATTTTTGGGGTTTCTTTTTAATTACTAGTACAAGCATGGAAATTAAGCTAATTAAAAGCTACAACCAATATTTTTTCTTAAGGTTTATTAAACACACAAGAAGAAAGCGTAAAAAGGAAATAAACTAGCATGGATACTACAATGAAAAAGTATGAGCACCGACATCTAGCAATGAGTGTGTGAACATGAATGTAATGTTGGTGAGAAATACGTACTCCCCCAAGCTTAGGCTTTTAGCCAAAGTTGGTCTATGGCCACGGTTGGCCTGGTGGATATCCATAGTAATAGTTAGGGTCGTACTGGGATGCAGCAGTCATTGCATCGTGGGCTGCAGCTTAGAGGCGAGCTATCTCAGCCCTCCTCTTATACTCTTCCGCCTCCTCTTTGGTTATAGAATATCTCCCTTTTGCATGAAAATCAAAGAAAGTAGAAGCAGGGAGACCGACGTGATAGGTGCGTCGTCTGTCAAAGATTAGTCGGTACTGGAGGAACTGATCGTTCCTCTCAACAAACTGATGACGAACCATAGCCTCATAATCCAAATAAGTAGGAGGCAACTCAATATCATCCTCACGTATGGTTATACCAAGAAAATTAGCTATGCGGGTTGCATAAATTCCACCGAAGAAATCTCGATTAAATCTATTAAGATGCAACCTGCGTGCAAAAATGGCTCCCAAATTATAAGATTTATCTCCTACCATAGCACTTCTAAGAATATCGAGGTTAGGGACACACATGTGACATGCTTCATCTTTACCATTAATGCATCTACCTATGAATAGAGCAAAATAATGTATAGCAGGAAAGTGAATGCTCCCTATGGTAGCTTGTGCTATATCTCTAGATTCCTCCACAGTTATACTACCAAGAAAATCTCTAAATTTAGATTTGCGAGGTTCACTAGTACTACCCCATTGTGGAAGTTTGCAAGCAGTGCTAAAGTGCGCTAAGTCCTAGTGTAAGAATTTTCATAAAGATCAATCATGACAGTTTGAGAATTACATGAAGATGAAAATTCAGACCTCCCCACAAAGGAACTAGTGAGATAGTGGTACTGACGACATTTTTCTTCCTCGAAGCTCACAAGATCAGCGTTACGCAAATATGCGTTAAATTCTTCCTTAATTCTTGCTCGATCCATGAAGTCCTCTGAAGGCCATTCACAAGGCCGCACTGGAGCGTCCCTTGGTGGCTCATCATCAGCATCACGCATTGCAAGCCTGGGTTCTTGTTTCCTTAAAGAACCACCTTGGTACATTTTCCTAAACATATTTCTTCCTCTGAAAAATTTCTGAAATTTTTAGTAACTTCAAATAAAAGTGAACCAAACTCAACGAAATTGATAGCAACTACTTCTACAAGTGCCTAGAGCCTATATCATGCATCAAAACTACTTGGAACCACATAAATTTGACATGCAAGATCAAGAACAGGGTCACATAAGCAGCAAAAATATGCAAGGAATAAAGCACTAGAACAAAAACTAATTGGACCAATGGAGGAGTCACATACCAAGGAACAATCCCCCAAAGCAGTTTTGTGAGAGGTGCTTTGAGCAAGGAGATCGAAAATCGCAGCAAAATGAGCTAGAACTCGTGCTTGAGCTGGATAATGGTGTTTGTGGGAGGAAGAAGGAGTGTGTGGGTGTAGGAATAAGTGGAGGAGGGCCACCGTGCCCCACGAGGCAGGGGGCGCCTAGGGGGGTAGGGCGCGCCCTCCACCCTCGTGGCCAGGTGGATGCCCCCCTGCTGTGTTATCAGTGCCAAATATTCTCAAATATTCCAGAAAAAATCATATTTAAATTTCAGGCATTTGGGGAACTTTTATTTTCGGGGTATTTTTATATTACACGGATAATTCAGATAACAGACAGGAAATAATGTTTTTTATTTATTTAATATAAATAACAGAAAGTAAAAAGAAGTTATAGAGAGTTGTGTTTTCTAACTTCATCCATCTCATGATCATCAAAAGGAATCCATTAACAAGGTTGATCAGGTCTTGTTAACAGACTCATTCCGAATAACATGGAACCAGAGAATTTCGAATAACACTAAGTTACCTCAATGGGGATATGCCCATCCCCAATAATTAGAATATCATATTTCTTCTTGACAGTAGGTAGAGGAAATTCAAAACCTCCAAAAATAATCGATGAAATTTTTCCAATAGAATTGATACTATGAACTTGAGGTTGTTTCCTCAGAAAGTGTACCATATGCTCATTACGATTAACATGAAAAGTGACATTGGCTTTGTTGCAATCAATAACAGCCCCTGCAGTATTCAAAATGGGTCTTCCAAGAATAATGGACATACTATCGTCCTCGGGAATATCAAGGATAACAAAGTCCGTTAAAATAGTAACGTTTGCAGCCACAACAGGCACATCCTCACAAATACCGACAGGTACAGCAGTTGATTTATCAGCCATTTGCAAAGATATTTCAGTAGGTGTCAACTTATTCAAATCAAGTCTACGATATAAAGAGAGAGGAATAACACTAACACCGGCTCCAAGATCACATAAAGCAGTTTTAACATAGTTTCTTTTAATGGAGCATGGTATAGTGGATACTCCTGGATCTCCAACTTTCTTTGGTATTCCACCCTTAAAAGTATAAATAGCAAGCATGGTGGAAATTTCAGCTTTTGGTATCTTTCTTTTATTAGTAACAATTTCTTTCATGTACTTAGCATAAGGATTCATTTTAAGCATATCAGTTAATCGCATATGCAAAAAGATAGGTCTAATCATTTCAACAAAAGCGCTCAAAATCCTCGTCATCCTTTTTCTTGGATGGTTTGGGAGGAAAAGGCATGGGTTTCTGAACCCAAGGTTCTCTTTCTTTACCATGTTTCTTAGCAACAATGTCCCTCTTATCATAACGTTGATTCATTGATTGTGGGTTATCAAGATCAACAACAGGTTCAATTTCTATATCATTATCATTGCTAGGTTGAGCATCAACATGAACATTATCATTAACATTATCACTAGTTTCAGGTTCATTACCAGATTGTGTTTCAGCATCAGAAATAAAAGTATCATTTGGATTCTCAGGTGTATCAATAACAGGTTCACTAGAAGCATGCAAAGTCCTATCATTTTTCTTTTTCTTCCTTTTAGGAGGACTGGGTGCATCTATATTATTTCTCTAAGAATCTTGCTCAATTCTCTTAGGGTGGACTTCAGGATACAAAGGTTCCTGAGTCATTTTACCAGTTCTAGTAGCCACTCCAACAGCAAAATCATTATTATTACTATTCAATTCATCGAGCAAATCATTTTGAGCTTTAAGTACTTGTTCTACTTGAGTGGTAACCATAGAAGCATGTTTACTAATAAGTTTAAGTTCACCTTTGACATTAGCCATATAATCACCCAAGTGTTCAAGCATATCAGCACTACATTTTAATTCTGTACCAAAATAAGCATTGAAGTCGTCTTGCTTAACCATAAATTTATCAAACTCACCTAAGCATGGGCTAGCAAACTTAGTAAATGGGATTTCAGCTTTATCATATCTATAGAGAGAATTTACCTTCACTACCTGTGTCGGGTTATCAAGACCATGTATTTCTTCAATAGGAGATGGATTAAAATTATGCATTTCTTCGACAGGCGGTAAATTAAGACCATGTATTTCTTCAATAGGAGGTAAATTCTTAACATCTTCAGCTTTAATACCCTTTTCTTTCATGGATTTCTTTGCCTCTTGCATATCTTCAAGACTGAGAAATAGAACACCTCTCTTCTTCGTAGTTGGTTTAGGAATAGGCTCAGGAAGTATCCAATTATTTTCATTAGTCAACATATTGTTTAATAGAATTTCAGCTTCATACGGTGTTCTTTCCCTGAAAACAGAACCAGCACAACTTTCTAGGTAGTCTCTGGAAGCATCGCTTAGTCCATTATAAAAGATATCAAGTATTTCATTTTTCTTAAGAGGATGATCAGGCAAAGCATTAAGTAATTGGATAAGCCTCCCCCAAGCTTTTGGGAGACTCTGTTCTTCAATTTGCACAAAATTATATATATCCCTTAAGGCAGCTTGTTTCTTATGAGCAAGGAAATATTTAGTAGAGAAGTAATAAATCATATCCTGGGGACTACGCACACAACCAGGATCAAGAGAATTAAACCATATCTTAGCATCACCCTTTAATTAGAACGGAAATATTTTAAGGATATAAAAGTAGCGAGTTCTCTCATCATTAGTGAATAGGGTGGCTATATCATTTAATTTAGTAAGATGTGCCACAACAGTTTCAGATTCATAGACATAAAAAGGATCAGATTCAACCAAAGTAATTATATCAGGATCAACAGAAAATTCATAATCCTTATTAGTGACATAGATAGGTGAAGTAGCAAAAGCAGGGTCAGGTTTCATTCTAGCATTAAGGATTGCTGCTTCCATTTAGCTAATAACCTCTTTAGATCATATCTATCATTGCAAGCTAAAATAGCTCTAGTAGCTTCTTCATCCATAACATAACCCTCAGGAACAACAGGCAATTCATATTTATTTGGGGGAGAGTCTTCATCATCACTTTCATTAGTATTATCAATTTCAATAATTTCATTCTCTCTAACCCTAGCAAGTTGTTCATCAATAAATCACCAAGTGGCATAGTAGTATCAAGAATAGAAGTAGTTTCATCATAAGTATCATGCATAGCAAAAGTGGCATCATTAATAACATGCGACATATCAGAATAAATAGCAGAAGCAGGTTTAGGTGTCGCAAGCTTACTCAAAACAGAAGGTGAATCAAGTGCAGAGCTAGATGGCAGTCCTTTACCTCCCCTCATAGTTGAGGGTTAAATCTTGGTTCTTGGATCTTTTAAGTTCTTCATAATGATAAGAAGATATAAATCCCAAGTGACTCAAAGAATAGAGTAATGCTCCCCGGCAACGGAGCCAGAAAAGAGTCTTGATAACCCACAAGTATAGGGGATCGCAACAGTTTTCAAGGGTAGAGTATTCAACCCAAATTTATTTATTCGACACAAGGGGATCCAAAGAATATTCTCAAGTTTTAGCAGCTGAGTTGTCAATTCAACCACACCTGGAAACTTAATATCTGCAGCAAAGTATTTAGTAGCAAAGTAATATGATAGTAGTGGTAACGGTAGCAAAAGGTAATGATAACAAAAGTAATGTTTGTGGTATTTTGTAGTGATTGTAACAATAGCAACCGAAAAGTAAATAAGCGAAGAACAATATATGGAAAGCGCGTACGCAATGGATCGGTGATAGAGAATTATGCCGGATGCGGTTCATCATGTAACAGTCATAACCTAGGGTGACAGAGAACTAGCTCCAATTCATCAATGTAATGTAGGCATGTATTACGAATATAGTCATGTGTGCTTATGGAAAAGAACTTGCATGCCATCTTTTGTCCTACCCTCCCGTGGCAGTAGGGTCCTAGCGGAAACTAAGGGATATTAAGGCCTTCTTTTAATAGAGTACCAGACCAAAGCATTAACACATAATGAATACATGAACTCCTCAAACTACGGTCATCATCGGGAGTGGTCCCGATTATTGTCACTTCGGGGTTGCCGGATCATAACACATAGTAGGTGACTATAGACTTGCAAGATAGGATTAACAACTCACATATATTCATGAAAACATAATAGGTTCAGATCTGAAATCGTGGCACTCGGGACCTAGTGACAGGCATTAAGCATAGCAAAGTTATCGCAACATCAATCTCAGAACATAGTGGATACTAGGGATCAAACCCTAACAAAACTAACTCGGTTACATGATAAATCTCATCCAACCCATCACCGTCCAGCAAGCCTATGATGGAATTACTCATGCACGGCGGTGAGCATCATGAAATTGGTATTGGAGGATTGTTGATGATGATGACGGCGACGAATTCCCCTCTCCGGAGCCCTAAACGGACTCCAGATCAGCCCTCCCGAGAGGTTTTAGGGCTTGGCGGCGGCTTCATATTGTAAAACGCGATGAATCCTTCTCCTTTATTTTTTCTCTCCGAACACGAATATATAGAGTTGCAGTTGAGGTCGGAGGAGCTCCAGGGGGCCTACGATGTAGTGGGGTGCGCCCAGGGGGGGCAGGCGTGCCCCCACCCTCGTGGATAGGGTGTGGGCCCCTGGTCTTGATCTTTTGCAAGTATTTTTTATTATTTCGAAAAATACACTCCATGGAGTTTCAGGTCATTCTGAGAACTTTTGTTTCTGCACATAAATAACACCATGGCAATTCTGCTGAAAACAGCGTCAGTCCGGGTTAGTTCCATTCAAATCATGCAAGTTAGAGTCCAAAACAAGGGCAAAAGTGTTTGGAAAAGGAGATACGATGGAGATGTATCAGACATGAGGATGAGGAGATGACTTTACTTGGAGAGGATGACAGTGGGGACCCACCAGGGCCATAACCGCATGTACGCAAGTGCCTCCTTATTAGTATATAAACCTGTACTTTTTTTTGCTTCCTCCTGGTTTCCTGACATCACGGTCCCACACCATTGTCAACCTATGTAGTCAATAAATGAGAGAATTGCACAAGAAGCGCCCGACAGCTGGGACCAAGCAACTCGATCAGTATTTATGTTTTTGAGGTGTGAGCACTGCAGAGTTTTTCTTGAGCGATGTTTAGCCCAGATATTAATTTTTCTCCTTTGAACAACAACGAAAACATCGCTGCAGGTATAAACTGGGCGGGTTGTGGCCCGTCTAGCCCAGGCTAGATATCCAACCCAGATATTAATTTTTTTTCAAGCTGAAAATGGCTAGCCCAGCTATACTTTTTTTAGGATTACCCAGGCAAGGTCAAATTGTTATTCTCCGCCCCGCTGGGCTGCAAATCTTTCCTAGGAGGGATGCATTAGGCTTAACAAGAAAATGGTCTTTAAGAAATAATAAATGGGATGTAATTATAAAAACTGGGCAATAACTATGAAAAATGCACCAAACACGTAATTACTTTATAAAATATTATTTTTGGATATTGAAAATTTTAATTTCATTAATTGTTGCGAGCGCTATGTTTCGTTGGATTTTTACGTAATATAAATTTATATTGAAATTGTATTTAATCTGTCTAGAAATTTTGGGATAAAAATATTTCGGATCCCATCAAAATGTGGGAAATTTTAATGAATTCTGTTTTGAACGGTTGGTTGAAATGGGTTGTACTTTTAACAAACTGTAAATGGGCTATAGTAAATTTCATTAGAATTCAAAAATTGGCTGCACATTCTAAAAAATCTCAAATGGGCTATAAGTTCTCTACCACACACTTGTGGCCTTACTAAGTTAACGCGTCCCCTTAAAAAAAGAGAGTTGACGCAAATGCAAGGCTTTGTCAACTTATAGTCAACACACAGTTCTAGCAGCAGTGGCCGTTGGATGTCCATCCAACGGATGTCGTGCTTCTTCTTCAATCTCGGATATTCTAGCTTCACCCGCCCAAAAAATGATTCCTCCCCCTGACATCTGGGGCGCACCATTTCGGAAGCTGACCTGTGGGCCTACTAAGTTGACGCGTACCAAGGGCTTTGTCAACTTAGTCAATATAAACGATTCTAGCTGGAGCGATCATACGATGTCCATCCAATGGCCGTCTTCTTGCTCCAGCCCCCCAAAGAAGCGCCGTTCATGCCGCCTGCTCCTGCCTCCCGTGGTCGGATGTGCTGCCGCGGAGGCCTCACCGCCCCCTACTACTCCCACCGTTGGCCAGGCCATCCCTCCACTCACCCACACCCCCTATTATTCTGCGGTGACGACAGCCTCACACCGCAGCCGAACCAGTGAACCCTCGTACTCCTCTCCGCGTGGGTATCCACTGCCGCTTCTTCCCTGGCTACGCGTCATCCCCTTCCTAGGCCTCGTCGTCATCCACCGTCGTGGTGCTCTCGGCGTGGTCAAATGGTCAACGACCGACTTCCATCGGAAGAGTACTATACGTGGAGAAGCTGACAGCTGGGTCCACGGCAGCCGCAAGGATGTGCCTCCTTATTACGCGCAAAATAATTATTCCTCCACGTCACAGCGAGGACCCACCGAACGGGCCACCGTATTTCGCGAAAAAAACGTTTCCCCCCTGACTGCCGGGACCCACCAGCTACATCTTCGCACGCAAGGAAGTGCGTTCGGGCAAAAAAAGTTTCACCCCCTGACTGTTGTGACCCACCAGCTACATCTTCGCACCCAAGGAAGTGCCTGACAGTCGGGACCCACCTGGTCGAAGCATACATAGCGTTGTCATTCTGGTCGCGAACGTGTACGTACATACTGGTCCATGTAGAGGCGCGCATGTGTCGTAGTAGAGGCGCGCATGTAGCATGTACACGTACGTACAGCGGCCAGTGTGCAAGAAAGAAAATACGGCCACGTACGTACATATGGGAAAGATCTCGAATGCCTACTCGCGCATACGTACGGCCAGGGCTCATGTACATGGCTGGGTCGAAACGGAGAAACACTGTCGTCGTCGTGTTCATGGGGAACCAACCGGCTAGGTCGGAATGGAATGTGTCGTCGTGTTCATCGGAAGGGCTTGGACGGAACAGCCGATGGAAACGAGGCCTGGCATACCGCACAACGGAGGAAACGGCCTTGTGTTCGACCGGCCACGTTCGAAATGGCATCCTGTTCATCTAGAGGGGTCTGGCGTACCACAAAACGGAGGAAACGGACCTCCTACGGTCGGAACGGGGTCCTGTTGATCGGGAGGGGTGTGGCGTACCGCAAAATGGAGGAAACAGACTTGTGTTGGAGCGCTACGGTCGAAACGGGGGTCCTATTCATCGGGAGGGGTGTGGCGTACCGCAAAACGGGACTCCACGGGATACTGTTCATCTCCACCGTCGACCCCCTCCAGCCACCACGGGATATTGTTCATCCACCGTCGACCTCCTCCAGCGTCCACCTGCAACTGTTCATCCACGGGCTCCTGTTCATCCATCCTCCACCGCGTGCTAATCCACCTGCTACTATTCAACCAGCCCTCTCCACACGGGCTCCTGTTCAACCACCCCTCCACAGGTTGCTATTCATCCAGCCCTCCATTGTCTACTGTTCATCCAGCCCTCCACGGGCTGCTATTTATCCATCCCTCCACCGTCTACTGTTCATCCAGCCCTCCACGGGGTTGTCCTATTCATCCAGCCCTCCACGGGGTCGTGTTCATCCAGCCCCAACCGGCTCGATTAATCGGGGTCATGTTCATCCAGAGGAAACCCGCTGGGTCCTGTTCATCCAACCCCACCGGGAACTGTTCATCCAAACCCCCCCAGCAACGCTCACTGTTCATTTAGAGGCAGCATCGATTGGCTTCAGTTAGCACCAGTAGCGAAGGAATCGCTCGATCGGGTTCTGTTAACAGCCATCGATCGATCGCTCGGGTTTAGTAACGCATAGTGTCGGTGTCAAAACCGGCGGATCTCGGGTAGGGGGTCCCGAACTGTGCGTCTAGGATCGATGGTAACAGGAGGCAGGGGACACGAAGTTTTACCCAGGTTCGGGCCCTCTTGATGGAGGTAAAACCCTACGTCCTGCTTGATTAATATTGATGATATGGGTAGTACAAGAGTTGATCTACCATGAGATCGTAGAGGCTAAACCCTAGAAGCTAGCCTATGGTATGATTGTATGTATATATAATCTATCGACTAGCCTGGCCCTGGTTTATATAATGCACCAGAGGCCCAGGTTAACAAGAGTCCTAGCCGAATACGCCGGTGGGGAGAAGTCCTTGTCTTGATCGCCAGGTCTTGTGGAATCTTCCTTGTATGCGGCAGTTGTCCGAACTGGCCCATGAGTATACGGCCACGGGGGTCCTCGGCCCAATCTATCAGATCGGGAGATGACGTGTTGAGTACCCCCTAGTCCAGGACACCGTCAGTAGCCCCCTGAACCGGTCTTCAAGTTAGGGACGCTCCTCGATTCTTCCGAACTGTTCTTCATCTTCGGTCGTCGGTCTTGAAAACTGGTTCAACAAATCTTCTCATCTTCGATCTTGAGGATCGCCGAAATGAATTCGACAAGTTTATACATCGGGTATCCGAGGAGCCCCTTTAAGTTTCCAGCCTTTATTAATGCCTTGTTATTTTTATGCCACACCTCGGGTTTGAAATTGTTCCCGGGAGGCAGCGTCCTCTTGCGTCCGAGCTCCAACGCCGGACTGCATTCGAGGTATCTTTTGCAGCCGAGCACCAACGCCGGACCGCTTCCCAGCTCTAATGCCAGAATGTATCCGAGCTCCAACGCCGGACTATGTATCCGAGCTCCAACGCCGGACTGTATCCGAGCTCCAACGCCGGACTATGTATCCGAGCTCCAACGCCGGACTGTATCCGAGGTGTCGTAAATCACCTTGGTTCAAAGAAGTTTGAAGGAGTTTAGCCGAGCTTAATGCCGGAAATGCCCTCTATGGAGCCAGCCACTAACGCCCGAGCTTTATGCCGGACTGCTTCCGAGGTGGTGCACCACCCCGAATGTGGGCCGATTTTTGTTAATATTTTTTATTGGTGCAATTTATTCTTTGCCGAGATATATAGCCAGTAGCCCTCAAGGTGTGTATCGGTCTATAACCCGAGATGCGCCTGAAGGATGATGTAAGACCGCTGATCCCAGTAGCCGCTGAGACTCAGGTTGATTTGCAAAATTGGCCTGAGGATCAAGTCCAAGCTCCGCAGAATACTTTGGGATACTAAAAGCGGCGTGCTCAGTCCTCGAGACTCAGGTTGGGTGTGGCCGACCAACCTGAGGATCAAAATCTCCTCGGAAACTATATTGCACATAAAATTTTCTGCATTGGACAACCAATGCAGTAGCCCCCGAGACACTGGTCGTGTGGTAACACCAGATCAGGGGATCAATGTGCCCCTTTAATATTTGTAAATAATAAGCCCGAAGCCCAGTAGCCCCCGAGCCTTAATGCGGGCACGAGTGGCCGAATTAAGGATCAATATCCATAGTAAAATCACAAATTATGTGTAATGACTCTTATTTATCCAAGTACTTTACGTCATTAATGCTCGGATCCGCATTGTACAAAACTTTGTTGACCGACCATCGGCTTCCACCTCCTCGGCCAGTAGCCAAGGAGTGTTTGTCCTACTTTATAAAGCCTTTATGAGGGCAAAGATTTACAACAAACCAGGCAATCTGGCCATACGGTTTTATAAACAAAGGTACGCAGAGAGTTATATTACTATTTAACAGAAGAAATGTCTTCCAAAGAAAATAGTCCCGCTATCGGTTCCTTTCTTTGGGTTGTAATGCTAAGCATGATCATTAAACCTCAGCTCTAATGTAAGACAAAAATATTGAGGATTTAGTATGGGAGGCCAGTTAATAGCCCCCGGTAATGTTCGGCGACAGTCGGGGTCAAGCCGTAAACACTTCGGCCAATGTTATGAATGGCCCATCATTTAACATAGTCATCGGATCGCTGACCAGTTTACGCTTATTGTGAAAGTCAGTTTTCGGCTTTCTCCACTGAGGTGCTTAACCATGTGAGCTGGAAGCACAATCGCAGTGGTTCTCCCTTTGCACGCCTAGCCGAACAAAACGGAACGTAGGAAGCAAGTGCAGGATCCGGGCAACCCAACTATTGACCGAAGACACAATTCAAAACCGATGCATATATAGCAATATCTGAGAATGTTTTTGCCGAATCCCTAAGGGTGTCCGGCGTTGCACTGCGAGACTAATGCTGGAAAAGCACAAATAGTTTAACAGTGCCAAAAAGCTTGGAAAACCAAGAAACATTAGTAAAAACATGACGTCCGAACAATATCAAGTGTTCGGTGCCAATCCGAAAGTTGGTCTTAGAAAAAAGAAGTGCTTCTGTCGTGCTTTAACATGATACATCCTATCTCAAGACTTCGAGTGGGTCAGCCTACGGCTTCAACCTCCTATACCGAGGGCGGAGTACTTCTCATCAGGCCAGTTTAGCAAACTAAACTCTAGCGGCTTTGAGAGAGAAATTAGGCTCCCTGGCTAGTGACCGCACACTCGTGTCGAAAAAAGGAGTGATAAATAATAATAATAAAACTTTGCAACGACTAAGAAGAAGAACACTTATTATAAAATGGCTCAAGTAAACTTACGAGCCCCCAAGTTACTTAGGTAGAAGAATGATTGCATGTACCGAAGTACTTATATCATATCTATGTTCAACTGAACTTTAAACGCGTCTTAACCGACCGTCAGCTTCTCCCTCTTCGGTCAAGGACTGAAAAGTGTTATGTACTCCATCGGTCGAGAATATCGACGGTGTTTCCAATAACCAGGCAATCAGGCCATAAGGCTGTAACAGACAAAGCGCGCTCAGGGAACTTATGCTATATTACCATGAAGTGTAAGAAGCATCTTCGAAGAAAATAGTGCCCCCACCGATACCTTTCTTCGGTGCTCATTGTTATTATGAGACTTGTGCAATAGATTTTTTATACTCATGAGTTCCGTTGTGTGCCGACCATCATTGAAAACTATAAGAGCGCTAGCTTTCGGCTTCACCCAGTCTGAGGTCCGGCTCGGGCGACCCGATCGTGATAATCGCAGAGGTGCTCCCTTTACTCCCTAGCCGAACAATCGAGAACGTAGGGGTAAACACAGGAGCGAGGCAACCCAGCTTGCAAATCGCTTAAGTCAATATGGTGCATATTGTGGCATAATACACGAACAAGGAACGAAGCCGTACAAGTATAATCACATGCAAGAGGAAAAGCTTCATAAAGGAAACCCCCAAGTGAATTGGGTCCTTGAATTTGTGTGTCACAAACAAAGTTTGGACAATGAAAAAAATTTACAAGCAACTTTTTCCAAAAAAGTATAATGCTTGGTCGAACCGAACACAAGTTAGAAATTAAAGCTTTGAGCATGAAAGTGACTTAGCTGGTTAATGTGTTCGGTATTGATGACACGGTCAGAGCTTGATGCGGGGCAAGGTTCCATCCCCCAAGCCGGTCCCGAGGTGGCGGAGCGGAGAGCTCAACACGACGAAGTGGTGACATAACACGGTCAATGCAGACCGGCAGAGTGACGCCAAAGTCCCCGGATCATTTTCCTGTGCACAAAAAATAGTGCAAACCGGAGATAATAGTAATAATGATAATTAAAAAAATGTTGCATAATAAATAATTTATGCAAAGTGAGCAATAAAAGAAATATGGCCCGGCGCCGAAGTCAATGTCGATGCAGGGCGTCGACGTGATGCGGTAAAGGCGTGGCAAAGCCTGAATTCACAGGTCGGTCTGAGTTCCGGATGCGGCATTCGCCGGACTATGTACGGAGACTGACCGGACCACCATGCGACCGTCGTTAATGCGGCCACCATTTGATAGACCTGTGTACATATGATGGAAAAACCACAGTAATAATCCTTGGGAAAAATTGAACCCAAACAAGCAAAAAATACTAGGACTAATAGCACCTGGTTTATTTTTTGTACCAATCCGAAGGAAGGTGATTCCCAAAATTGGGACTCGATCCGCACACCCATTACCGGAGTAGGTTGATGAAGAGATGGCGAAGCCTCGATGTCAGCCGATGAGTCGAAGTAGGTCGGCGTGATGGACACCAGCTTGAAGAAGCAATAGTGCGGCCCTGCCGATGCAGGTCGTGACGTGTTCGATGCCGGCTTGATGAAGCGACAGTGCGGTGATGCCGGTATGCCCGCTCCGTGTAATCCGTGGGGCGGCGATGTTGGTGATGATTTATCCTTCGCGATGCCGGACTCTTGCTCGGCTTGCCGAGATGATGATCCGAAGAAGTTGAGCTCAGCTCAACAAAGTGACGACGTGTCTAGCGCAGGTCGGCAGCCGTGGAGCAATATTGCCGGACTGGTTTGACACCAGCATGATGTTGAAGATCATGTTCAAAAGATCTTAAAGTTAGTGGGATGTGTTCAGAAACAAAACACAATACCCCATACAAAACTTCCTTCAAAAGGGATGTCCGAAATCCTGTTCATAAAAAAGACGAACTCGGGTCGGATTCGTTTTCGCGCAGAAAACAGATCTGAAAAGTGATGCACTAATCGGAAGGTTCCCGGAGTTTGGACGGTCGGATTGAGCTGAAATTTTGAGAGGTGCTAGATATAGGAATTCTGCAGCCGATCAACGATTGGATCTTTCAAAGGACATCCGAGCTAGAAGCTGGACACCATGCCCTAAACTCGTCCAGATTCCCGTCCAGATTTGACAGGGCTCCGGTATATCATAGATTGCTAGAGATTCCTCCATCGGAACTCGACGAAATTTTCCAGGGTTGTTGTAGACTCGATTCCGCACAATTCGACCAAAGCGATCATTAAAGCGACGCTCGAGGAGGCGGTGGCGGCGGATACGCGTTTGCTGTCCGGAAAAACAGCACAGTCGCCCGAGAGCAATGTTGACGTTGAGCCCCCGAGCTCCATGGACGATTCCTCCATTATCTTGATAGAGATCGGAGTTGGTGTTGATGAAGGCCCTCGTCTGAACATGGTGATCCGAACACGGGGCGCAGTTCTTGGTCGAACCAAGGTGACCAGTCGAGCTGGTCACGAGGATGCCGAAGTCGCAGTTGATCTGCAGGCGAGCCATCGATCCTTTTGTCGATCACACAGCGGAACCCTCAATGAAAGCACCAATGTCGGTGTCAAAACCGGCGGATCTCGGGTAGGGGGTCCCGAACTGTGCGTCTAGGATCGATGGTAATAGGAGGCAGGGGACACGAAGTTTTACCCAGGTTCGGGCCCTCTTGATGGAGGTAAAACCCTACGTCCTGCTTGATTAATATTGATGATATGGGTAGTACAAGAGTTGATCTACCATGAGATCGTAGAGGATAAACCCTAGAAGCTAGCCTATGGTATGATTGTATGTATATATAATCTATCGACTAGCCTGGCCCTGGTTTATATAATGCACCAGAGGCCCAGGTTAACAAGAGTCCTAGCCGAATACGCCGGTGGGGAGAAGTCCTTGTCTTGATCGCCAAGTCTTGTGGAATCTTCCTTGTATGCAGCAGTTGTCCGAACTGGCCCATGAGTATACAGCCACGGGGGTCTTCGGCCCAATCTATCAGATCGGGAGATGACGTGTTGAGTACCCCCTAGTCCAGGACACCGTCACGTAGCCTCCAGTGCAATCGCTCGGGTTCAATAGGCGAACGCCTCGCTCGGGTTCAATTAGCGCCCAACGCCTCGCATCCACGCATGTGCGTGTACGAGAGAAATGTGCAACCTCCGTGCATCGCTCGGCCCCGACCACCCACCGTAACCGGGAACACTCCGATATTTTCCTCGCCCTCGGTTCTACCACGGTTTTTTCCTTCATGGACGGCCCAAAGAATGTCATGCAGCTGCGTCTCCGACCTGCCCAAGACAAAAAGCCCATTTTCTGTCATGATTTTTTGTCATAGAAGTAGGAGCCCACCACATCTACGATGATACCTGGTTTTGTCACAATTATCGTCATAGAAGTGTCATAAGTATGACAGAAAAAAATTCGTTCGGCCCAAAATGTCATGGATGTATCTTTTTTTGTAGTGACTCAATGATTTGCTAGTCCAATTGGTAGTAGTATTGTGTCACCAACACATATGTTACAAGTTTAAGATTACAGAAGGAAAAAAGGATTACAAGGGACTGGCGATGATTACGGCATCCTGAGAGATCGTGAGAAGACTTAGTGCTCTACAAGTGCATCGTCTCTTAGCATGTTATCATAGAAGGTAGAGACAACTACCACAATGCATTGTTTTCTATGAGTTGTATTTGAATTTAATGATTTGTTGTGCGAGTGAGGAACAGGCGCCGATACATAGAGGATAAAGATGGCTTAGTGATACGGCTCCGTCGTATCTATAATTTTTTATTGTTCCATGCCAATATTATAAAACTTTTTGCAACATTTTATATTATTTTTTGGGACTAACATATTGAGCCAATGCCCAGTGCCAGTTCCTGTTTGTTGCATTTTTTTTGTTTCATAGAATATCCATATCAAACAAAGTCCAAACACGATAAGAATTTACAGAGATTTATTTTGGAATATATGTGATTTTTGGGAGGTGCAATCAACGCAAATAGAGGCCCACGCTCACCACTACCCACCAGGGCACGACCTACCCCCCTAGTGCGTGGTGGTACCTAGTGGGTACCCTGTAAGTCGGTCAGGGCTCTTCTTCTGCCACAAGGAGGCTTATATCCAAAAAATTGTGTTAAAATTTCAGCGCAGTTCGAGTCACGGATCTCTGGATATTTATGAAACGGTTTTCCGCTAGAAAAGAGGAGCGCGAAATAGAAGAGAACAGAGAGATAGATCCAATCTAGGAGGGGAACCTGCCCCTCCGCGGCCATGGAGGCCAAGGACCAGAGGGTAAATCCTCCTCTCATCTAGGGGGGAGGCCAAGGAAGAAGAAGGTCGGGGCTCTCTCCCCATCTCTCATGGTGGCACCTGAGTGCCGTCGGGGCAAGGATCGTGAGGGCGATCTACATCAACAACCTCGCTACCGTCAACACCAACTTTATTCCCCTCTATGCAAAGGTGTAACCTCTCTATTACCGCTGCAAATCCCTACTTAAACATGGTGCTCAGCACTATATATTATTATCCAATGATATGTTGTTATCCTATGATATGTGGTTATCCTATGATGTTTGAGTAGATCTGTTTTGTCCTATGGGTTGATTGATGATCATGATTGGTTCGAGTTGTATATTTTATTTTGGTGTTGTCCTACGGTGCCCTCTGTGTCGCGCGAACGTGAGGGATCCCCTCTATAGGGTGTTGCAATAGGTTCATGATTCCCTTATGGTGGGTGGTGTGAGTGATTGAAACACATACCCGTGTAGGTGGGTTGTTGCGTATGGGATAAAGAGGACTTGATACTTAATACTATGGTTGGGGAGCAAGTGCTTCATCGCCCGGTGCAGGCGCCATGGCCCATCGGCAGCGATATCGCCGTGCCAATCCTTCGGCGCATAATGGACAGATTGCAGAGAAAGTGTGATGAGAAGTTTTCCATCCACCATGCAAAAGATCAAGAGCTGCTAGGCGGCATGATCGACGACCTATCCGAAGAGCCACCATCACCAGCACTCATCGAGAGCCTCATGCCCCGCAAGGAATGGGCAGAGGACCTCTGTGATTCAGTTATGAGATAGCCAGCCTGCAGCTTCATCATTGCCAGCGACAACCATGTCAACCTCGATCTTGATGATGTGGTAGATAGGCTCGAGCTCATCCTTGGTGGAGTTTACGTCCCCGACGAAGTAGAACATAGCCAACGTGATATCTTGAGGATTCAGGTGATGGACAAAATTTGCTACCAAGGCAGAGAAATGGAAATGGAGCGGTTCCACGGGCGTTCCATGGACGCGATTTCACGCTGTGAAGTTCTACTAGAAGAGGCCCAACAACCCAAAGAGCCTCCCAAGTGCCAGCAGTTCCGTAGGTGGAGACGGGCACCATGGCCGTGTGTCAGGACACTCGGTATGAACAGCCACAAGGTCGTAATGCTGATCATGGAGTCCGAGAAGACCATCATCGGAAGGCCGCCAGCTCAGCCTTTTAGCCTATTTTTTGACAGAAAGACTATAAGGGAACTGCCTACAGTATAATTGGTGCAACAAACCCAAATTTCAAGTACCGTTCCTTTTAGCCTATATTTTATTATTATTGCATGCAAATGTCGCATATGGACATTTTAAGTCACTACGCATATGTAGCTCGTGTGTGTTTTGGGCGTTGCCGCATGTGGCATCCTAAATTATCTTGAATATGTAAGACAATTATTAACCGGTGCCACTGTAAATTTGCCTCAACGGCGAGCAGAGAGCGCGTAGGGATCACAGAGTGAAACATGCCGCAGGCGCTTCTATGGCAAGAAAAATACACGGACGGACACGAGCATGGCACGCCTCGGCCGCCTCAACAACTAGCTAGGCGCATGGGGGGCCGCAAGCAGAGCGCGTGCTCGGGCGCCTGAACGGCAAGCAACCACACCTGCATATTGCCATTCTAGTCAACCTTCTGGCACCCCGTGGGAGGCATGACGGGCCATCCATTGGACACGATGGTGATATCTGGACCATGTGTGATAGTGCGCAGACACGTACACATCCGAGAACACGGGCCCACGTACGCCATCCGGGAACCATTTCGGCCTTCAAGCCCAGAAACATCAATAAATTTGAGCTTGTTTCTCGTCACATTCTAGATTACCACGCAATAAGTAATTGCAAATTGGTTCACAATGATCAAACCTAAATGTGTTCCCACTTAGCACTGGTCTATAAAAACTACCCACCTAGAAACTACTTCACAATTCCTCTCCTCACCACCCAAAAAATAGGTATTTCCTATCAAGTCGTTCTGCCAAGACCGGTAGGAGGAGTTTCGGGTTGGCATATAACCAAAGAGCTAAGACCGAGGCCGCGGAAGAACTGGAGAGGTCTCGCCGCTACGTGGCAGTCGCAGTAGCAATGTCCTAGCGTGCCGCGGATCCTCGAACGATCTATCACCAGCAGGCGAGTCCTCTCACAAGCGCACTCGCTGCGCCGGTGAGCACAATGAGCGGGCGGTCTGAAGTCTTTGTCCAGCAACGATGACAGTCTCGCTAGCCTAACTAAGGAGTAGGAGTTGGTAAACGACTTCGTGAACTCATCAAGAATAGCGATGGCTCGGTTGAGAAGGCAATCGGCTTCGTCGTTCAACTCATGGGTGACAATGTAGAGCTCCTCAACGTGCTCTCCAAGAAGGAGGAGGAGGAAGCTGCCAGCTGGAAGAAGCTGCATGAGCAAAGAAGTGCCTCGGGGATGACATTGAAAGCGGTCGCTGGGGAACTAACAGGTGACTTGAGGAAGCTCTGCATCGAGCGCGAGCTAGAGGTGGAGGAACTCATGGCTGCTGTCAAGCAAAGTCGTGATGATTTTAAGGATCTGGAGGAACTCGTCACTCGGCGATCCATCGGGGAGTGGAGATAGTACGGTCCCAAATCATTGTCTATGATTTCCTTCTTCTCTTGCCCCTATGTCTTTCGGGCGTTGCCGCATGTGGCATTTTAACTTATCCAGAATATGTAATGTAACATCCCAATTTTCCTAATTAGGATGATAATAGATCATTCATATGCATCTCATAGTTTTATTTGCATTATTTTCTTTTTTGGAATATTCAAATCATTATGCAACTCAAGGAAATTTATTGAAGTGGACATAACATGACTTCTTCGCTATTTAAAAATGTTCATAATGTGAGGAAAATTATTTGGAGTTCACCTGATTTAATTTGTCAATTTTATAAACTGCAAATTATTTTATTTGAGTTTTATAGTGTTGTTTGTGTGGCGTATTGCAAAAAAAAATCCAAAATTGCATTAGAGATGGAACTAGTGTTCCTGTACTATATACTAGTGTTATTATTTTTACTGTGTCTTTATAATATTTTAGGATTATTCTGGTATTTTTTTACCAACTAATTTTATTCTATAGATTTTGTTCAAAAAAAAGACCGAAGTGTTGCAGCCCCGCGGCCCAGCACCCAAGTGCCAATGCCCACGACCCACTTGGCCTCCCGAAGCGGTACACATCGCCAACCCCATAGCCCTTCGCCGCCCCAACCGCTGACTAGAGGGACCCGCCCATGCCCGGTTCCACCCTAACCCAAGTCGGACACTGCCGCACGCACGCACGGATGCACGCACACTGAGGCCAAGCTCGACTCAAGCTCACGCTCCTGGTCCACCTCGTGGGCGTCCGATTCACCGCACGCAAGGCAAAGCCGTAGGGGAAACCTCCCAAGGCCTTTTCCCCACCCTTCCTCGTTTGCACGCAGCTGCTGGGTGTTTTGGATCTGGCCGGAGGAGCTCAAGACCGCCATCGTTCACCGGTCGATTCCATCGCCGTTAGTAAGCCGTTGTCGCCGTAGTTCGTTCCTTTGGATTCCCCACCCGAAGCCGCATTCTCCTGATATCTTCATGTTGCCGAAAGCGTCGCAGAGCAAAGGGAACGATCCCACCCGATGTCTTTGAAGCAACCGAATTTCACGTCTTCGCCACCGCCGCTCAAGGGTGCCTCGTCACCATTGGGCACCACTAGGGGTGGGCATATTAACCGAGCACCGAACTACCGAATCGAAAAACCCAAGACCGAAGCCGAAAAGACCGAAACCAAATTTTTTGGTCCTTAGTTCAGTCTGCACTTTGTAAAAACTGAAATTAATTTAGGAATTTCGGTCTTGTACTTTAGTTAACCGAAGTAACCGATGATACCGATTAGATGTGAACATGGAAAAATCTCTATGTAAAACCGGCCCACGCACATCCCAACACCTCAAGCCGTTGCTCCTCCTGTATGTACGTGCCTCCTCCAGCGGCCTATCCTACTAACCTCATCCTCCACTCCTGATCAATTCCCCCTCCTTACCCTAGCATTGCCAGTGCGCTGCCTCTCCTTCTCCTCGCTTTGACCCCGACGGGCGAAGGTGGTGGCCTCCGGCCTGGGCATATCCCTTCCCTCTGATCTCTCACCTCCTCTTCGATTGCTTGATTCTAGCATATTTTTCTATTTCTATATTATTTGGAGCTTCTTGATAAGCTCGTGAGATCTTAATGAGTTCACATGATGGTTCTTACTAAAAGGATCTGATTTTTCTACTCACGGGGTCTACTTCTTATGTTTAAGTTCAGAAGTGTACCTATTTTTGTTTTCACTCTGATATATCGGTCAATTCGGCCTTAACCGAGGACCGACCTGAAATCTCGTTCCCCCGAATGCCCGGTTAGCAGTTTTTCAGATCACCGATCAGTCATTATTTTTCCAAAACCGAATTTGTTCAAAACACAAAGAACCAGACCCAACGGTTCGGTTTAACCGAACACAAACCAATATGGATATCCTCTCGGTTATGGAATTTGAAGAAATGTTTGAGTAGCAGGGCCATGTTCTGGGTTTTGACGTCGATCACAGCAAGTCCACCCTTGCTCTTGGGTCTACACACCAGTTCCCATGCTGCAAGTGAGTTGTTTTTGACCCCCCTCATCAGTGTTTTTGGCCCACAAACAATATCTGTGCAACCTGTCCAGAATGCTCGACCACCTTTGGATGCAGCTTGATCGTGCACATGGCGTATACAAGCATCGAAGTGATGGTCGAGTTGACCAACGTGAGATTGGCCCCGGACGACATCAAGGATAGGGCAGTAGACAGCTTTCTCTCAACCCGATGAACCATCGGCATGAGCTCTAGTAGAGGTGGTGTCGTGGTGCCCATGGGGAGTCCAAGGTAGGTGAAGGGAAGGGAGCCAATTGTGCAACCAAATATGTGCACCAGCACTTTCGCTCGCTGCGGGGCCAGGTTGATGGTTATCAAG
Source organism: Triticum urartu (assembly GCF_003073215.2). Lineage (NCBI taxonomy): Eukaryota > Viridiplantae > Streptophyta > Magnoliopsida > Poales > Poaceae > Triticum > Triticum urartu. Next base: position 282,576,468 of record NC_053027.1, on the reverse strand, counting down.
GTGGACTTGTCAAAGTTGATCCACAATCCCACTGAGGTAGCTTAATCCACCAGGATGGACTTCATCCGAGCAGCTTGGTTAGAGCAAGCAGGCATCCCCAGGATCGTCTCATCTGCGTACTAAACGACCAGATAATCATACCTCCGATTAAAAGGGAAGGGAAGACTGAGAAGATGTTGAGAAAATGCATCATCGATCGCTTCTTGGAGTAGATCTCCGGCGAGGACAAAAATCTGTGTTGAAAAGGGATCGCCCTGCCTCACACCACACTTGCATTGGAGCTTTCTGCCAGGTACTACATTTAAAAGGACCGATGAAACACTAGAAGAAAAAATACATTCCATCCATCCCAACCATCTATCATCAAAACACATGTGCCTCATGATCTCCAACATCGGTTCCTGCTCGATTGTATTCAAAGGTCCACACCAGGAAATCTTGAATAGTTCACTATTTAATGAACCCACATTGGTTCCTGTGTATGATTTTCAGAATCATTTTCTGCAGGTGGTTGGCTAGTATTTTCATGATGATTTTCAGACAACAATTCAACAAAGTGATGGGTATGTAGCCATTGGCTATCTCCGGGGAAGCAATTTTTGGTATTAAAGTGATATACCTTTCACTAATATATCCAACTGACCATCATAAAAATCTTGACACATTTTATAGAAATCATCCTTGACAATCTGCCAGCAGCTCTTAACAAAGCAGCCATTGAAACCGTCAGGTCCGGGAGCCCGGTCGGCTGGCATCTCCTTTACTACGGCATCGATCTCTTCCTTATTAAAAGGGGTAGATAGCTCTTCAAAACCATGCTACCTTTTTCAGATGTATGCCATGTATGTGTAGCCATGGTTGAAACACCCCCATTCATTCTCTTCCTATCAGTTTTCTTGGATTCATTTATTTGACTAAATGATAACATATGCCCCATGGTTAATTAGTACCTAAAATGCTACCTTTGGTTTGTGAAAAAGATCTAGAGTGGTTTCTGTAGCTGCTGTTATGTTTGATTGATTCAGTTATGTAGTAGGATAGTTCCAGTGAATTTTACTAAATGGTTTTGTAGCTTTACTTTGTGAAAATGCCTCAATTGGTTTATCTAAAATTTCTTGTATGTTGGGAGTTGGAGCATACTTGGCACATGAGCCTTGCCGTGAGTGGTGGTGCAACGGTGCCCTCGACAAGAAGGGAAATGGCCAAACACGAGTAAGTCACCAAAGATGACTGGAAGCATGATACGTCTCCAATGTATCCATAATTTTTTATTGTTCCATGCTATTATCTATTATATCAAACGAAGTCCAAACGGAATTAAACTTTACAATGATTTTTCTTGGACCAGAAGACACCCACGAAACTTGGAGATGAAGTCAGAGGAGTCCCGAGGCGGCCACAAGCCTCTGGGGCGTGCCTTAGGGGGCGCCCTGAGGGCTTGTGGGCCCCTCAGAGCTCCTCTAACCTTAATCTTTGGCCTATAAATTCACAAATATTCCCAAACAAATGGAAGCGTCCACCAAAATACTTTTCCGCCCCGCAAGCCTCTATTTCCGCGAGATCCCATCTTTGGGCGTTTTCCAGCATCCTGTCGGAGGGGGATTCGATCACAGAGGGCATCTACATCAACTCTATTTCCCTACCGATGAAGCGTGAGTAGTTTACCACAGACCTATGGGTATATAGCTAGTAGCTAGATGGCTTCTTCTCTTTCTTTGATCTTCAATACAATGTTCTCCTCGATGTTATAGGAGTTCTATCCGATATAATATTCTTTTGAAGTGTGGTTGTCGAGATCCGATGAATTGTGGATTTACGATCAGATTATCTATGAATATTATTTGAGTCTTTACTGAATTCTTATATGCATGATTTGATATCTTTATATTTCTCTTCAAATTATCAGTTTGGTTTGGCCAACTAGATTTGTATTTCTTTCAATGGGAGAGGTGCTTAGTTTTGGGTTCAATCTTGATATGTCCTCACCTAGTGAAAAAGTAGGGGTAGCAAGGCACGTATTGTATCATTGCCATCAAGGGTAAAAAGATGGGGTTTTCATCATATTTCTTGAGTTTATCCCTCTACATCACGTCATCTTAATTAATGCGTTACTCCATTCTTATGAACTTAATACTCTAGATGCACGCTGTATAGCGGTCGATGTGTGGAGTAATAGTAGTAGATGCAGAATCGTTTCTGTCTAGTTGACACGGATGTGATGCCTATATTCATAATCATTGCCTTGGATATCGTCATAACTTTGCGCTTTTCTATCATTTGCTCGATAGTAATTTGTTCACCCACCATATTATTTTCTTACAAGAGAGAATCCTCTAGTGAAACATATGGCCCCCAGGTCTATTTTCCATCTTTGCAAGTGACCGTGAAGGGATTGACAACCCCTTTATCATGTTGGGTGCAAGTGTTTGATTGTTTGTGCAGGTGCATAGATTGGAGACTTGCGTGTGTCTCCTATTGGATTGATACCTTGGTTCTTAACTGAGGGAAATACTTATCTCTACTTTGTTGCATCACCCTTTCCTCTTCAAGGGAAAAACCAACACAAGCTCAAGAAGTAGAAAAGCACTCAAAAGAGTTTACCATGCTGGAGCAATGTCAGGTACCTATTCTTCTTTTGTGTTGTGTGTTTTATATTTCTCTCAGAAACTCATTCCATAGTAAATTTGCAGGCTGTACGAGTGCAGTATATGAATATACTTGCGACCCTATTACTCTCAGGTAAATCACTAATTATTACACGCTCTTTCATAGTTGAAGTACCTACCAAAGGTAGTTATTTTATCCTTCTAACACGAGCAATGAACATTTTTTGCCATGAACTATGGTCACCTCATTGCTTCTTGATTTAAAAAATTCAGTAGAGGGTTGTAGCTATTTGGAGCTAACAGAGCAAGGATTCCAATTGGTCATACATGAAGTGATACTCTTGCAAGAGCTATGCAATTAAAGTTCATTTAATTACAGTTTCACCATATATGAAGTGATTCCAATTGGTCATACATGAAGTGATTCCAATTGGTCATATATGGAAAGGGTAAAACCTACCAATCTTGAGAGCATTAATGTAAAAAAAATGTAGCTAAGAAATCCAATGGAACTAATAAGGTAAATATGATCCTTTGTTGTAGACTTGCACTTATCTATTATTCATTACCCCGCTGCAAGCTCTTGGATGTGTACTGTGTATAAGTAAATTGTCTTTCCTTCTTGGTCCTTGGGACCAAATTGCTGAACGATTTTGGCATCTCCTGATTTTCCTTCTCCATGGTTTGCCATGTTCCATGGTCCGAATTTAGTTTTTTTTCTTGGTCTGAATTTTGTGCAAATTGATGGAACCCACACTGTTTGCAAGTTCGGTTTGCCTTTTCCTTAAAAGATTTGTACTATTGTATTTTTTTAATTGTCAAGGCAACAAAATACCAGTTATGTCATGTTTGCTTCTTTGATAGCAATTTATTGAGTGCTTATACCATAACTTTTCTTATATATGTACAGTAATTGTAATAGTAGCAACCTAAATTTATCATTCGCTTGAAAATAAAATATTTGTGAGGATAGAACGGCAATATAATCTTCACTCTGCCTTTCTTATAGATGTACCTAGGAGAAATGCATAATTAAGAAGAGCTATTTTCAGAACACCAATATCTATATCTCTATATATATGCGGAACTCAGAACTGTTTCTAAAGGTCGATGGATGAACTCCCTGCCCACCTCTGCTTTTTGTCAGTACATGATTGTGCACCTCCTATGCCCGCTTAATTGTGTGTTCATTTTGTTAATCAAGAAGCACATGATTTCCGCCTACACATTTCTCCTTTTGGGTAATATGTTTCCCTTTTGCTAATCTTCATTACTTGCCTACACATCTGTGCATACTCTTCACTAATGCTACTGATAACCAACAAGTATAGGGGATCGCAACAGTTTTCAAGGACATAGTATTAAACCCAAATTTATTGATTCGACACGAGGGGAGCCAAAGAATATTCATGAGTATTAGAAGCTGAGTTGTCAATTCAACCACACCTGAAAGACTTAATATCTGTAGCAAAGTTTTAGTAGCAAAGTAATATGGAAGTAACGGTAACAGTGGCAAAAGTAAAAGTAGCAGATTGTAGTGATTGGAACAGCAGTAGCAATGAAAGTAACTTAGCAAAGATCAATATGTGAAAAGCTCATAGGCATTGGATCAGAAATGATAATTATGTTGGATAATATTCATCATGTAGTAGTCATAACCTAGGATGACATAGAATAGTTCCAGTTCATCAATATAATGTAGGCATGTATTCCGTATATAGTCATACGTGCTTATATAAAAGAACTTGCATGACATCTTTTGTCCTAGCCTCCCATGGCAGCAGGGTCCTAATGGAAACTAAGGGATATTAAGGCCGCCTTTTAATAGAGAACTGGACCAAAGTAGTAGCACTTAGAGAATACATGAACTCCTCAAACTATGGTAATCACCAGAAAGAATCCCAATTATTGTCACCTTGGGGTATGCGGATAATAACTTGTAATAGGTGTCTACAACTTGCAAGATAGGATCAAGAACACAAATATATTCATGAAAACATAATAGTTTCAGATCTGAAATCATGGCACTCGGGACCTGGTGACAAGCATTAAGCATAGCAAAGCCATAGCAACATCAAACTCAGAACATAGTGGATACTAGGGATCAAACCCTAACAAAGCTAACTCGATTACATGATAAATCCTATCTCCCCCATCATCGTCCAGCAAGCCTATGTTGGAATTACTCTCTCCTGGCGGGGAGCATCATGAAATTGGTGTTGGAGGAAGGTTGATGATGATGACGATGTCGACGAACCCCCTCTCCGGAGCCCCGAACGGTTTCAGGACCAGCCCTCCTGATGAAGAACATGAGGTGGCGGCGGGTCTGTATCGTACAACGCGATGAATCCTTCTCTCTGGTTTTTCTCTCCCTGAAGAGGGTTATATGGAGTTGGAGTTGAGGTCGGAGGAGGTCCATGGGGCCCACAAGCCCTGTAGGCGCGCCCTAGGGGGCGCGCCCCTAGGCTTGTGGCCACTGGGTAGACCCCCTCTGGTTAATTTTTGCGCTAGTATTTTTTATGTATTCCAAAAATATTCTCCATAAATTTTCAAGCTAATCCGAGTACTTTGATTTCTACACAAAAATAACACCATGGCAATTCTACTGAAACAGCGTCAGTCCGGGTTAGTTTCATTCAAATCATGCAAATTAGAGTCCAAAACAATGGCAAAAGAGTTTGGAAAAGTAGATACGACGGACACGTATCAACTCCCCCAAGTTTAACCCATTGCTTGTCCTCAAGCAATTCAGTTGACAAACTGAAAGTGACAAAGAAAAACTTCTACAAACTATGTTTGATCTTGTTGTTGCAAATATGTATTGCCAGTATTTAGGTTTTGAGCAAAGATTATGAACATAAATGCAGAGCACGCCTGAAGATCAAGGACTTACTAGACATGATAATTCATGGCAAAAGAGATCCCATCACATTCATACTCAACATCAATTTATAACAAAGCATAGAAATGACAGTGGTGCTCTCCAGCTGATGCTTTTTATAAGAAGATGATGACTCAGCAATAAATGTAAATAGATAGGCCCTTCGCAGAGTGAAGCAGGCATTTGTAGAGGTGCCAGAGCTCGGAGCTTTTAAAATAGACATAAATATAATTTTGAGCGGTATGCTTTCATTGTCAACATAACAATCAAGAGATCTCACCATATTTCATGCTAGATACATTATAGGTGGTACCCAAACAGAATGGTAAAGTTTTTAATCCCCCTCCACCAATGATCACACTCCACGGCTAGCCGAATTCCCGGGTGCTATCCATACCAACAACTGTCCCGAGGGAGTTTTGTTTTATAATTATATTTTTATTTGATTTCGAGCATGGAACTGGGCATCCCAATTACCATCCATTTTCTCATGAATGACAAGTGAATAAACACTCAGCGTGAGAATGACCCACCTAGCATGGAAGATACTGATAGCCCCCAGTCACTACATGAGCGATTCAAGCATACAAAACGGATTATTATTTGAACGTTTAGAGTTTGGCACATGCAAATTTACTTGGAACAACAGGTAAATACCGCATATAGGTTGGTATCTGATGGCTACTACTCAACTTTATTCTTGTAGACTCGTGCTGGGCCTCCAAGCGCAGAGTTTTGTAGGATAGTGGAAATTTTCCCTCAAGTGGATGACCTAAGGTTTATCAATCCGTGGGAGGCGTAGGATGAAGATGGTCTCTCTCAAACAACCATGTAACCAAATTGCAAAGAGTCTCTTGTGTGCCCAACACACCAAATACAATGGTAATTTGTATTGGCGCACTAGTTCGGTGAAGAGTTTGTGATACAATCGTAGTAATGATAGTAGATATGGATTTATGTGGTAGGAACAATAAAAATAGCAAGGTAGAAATTGATAAAATGGAGCACAAACGGTATTGCAATTCTTGAAAATGAGGCCTAGGGTCCGTACTTTCGCTAGTGCAATCTCTCAACAATGCTAATATAGTTGGATCATATAACCATCCCTCAACACCTGTTTTTGGTGATGGTGTTGCATAAAATACCTACTTTACAAGTTTGTTGCACAAAACACCATATTTTGGGGTAATCCATTGCGGATAGGTCTAATCCATCATTTGGGTGTGTTGACATGATTCCCAACAAGTCAACCGGTGGAAAAAATGGCCACATCAGCAGCCAACTAGAACTGTTAGTGCCTAACAATCCTTTGCTTCGACTGAGCTGAATTTTCCCCAAAATATTAGTGAGTTCATTTATGATTTATTGAATAATTTTTTAATTTTCTAAATGTGAAATTATGAACAAGAAAGTTGACCAACAAAAGTCCTGCATCCATTCTTAAACCCTTCGATTGGAGCTGAGATATTTACCAATGAAAGGCATGCATCCATTCTTAAACCCTTTGATTTGCGCATGTAGAACAAACAAAAGATCATGAATCCTTGTCTTTTTTAGTTTTGTTGATAGGACGGATTGTCCATACATGAAATCTAGAACTAGGAGATTTTCCATTACTGTGCGCAAACAATCTCTGATACAGGGTTGACCCTAAGGGGGGCAAGAGGCGGCCACTAATACATCTCAGACTTATCTATAATTTTTTATTGTTTCATGCCCTTGAATACCATTTTGTATTCGTCTGCTTCATGTAATCTTATCTGATGTTACCCATCTCTCAGATCCGGCTTAGTAAACCAAGCAACCACCTGTCATAATAGTACCTGTGAGATCTTTCTTTGGAGCCTTCAAATGCAATAGCTAGCTGCCCAACGGCCAATGCCACAAGCAAATCTCCATTTTCCAACATTTAGGTTCCTAAACAAATATACACAGTCAACAACAAAATTTCCACCTAAAAATATAGGGTTTCAGGCCGGGGGATGGGGGTACCTAACCAACAGTTAGAGGTAGGGGAAGACGGGCAAACCTTGGGGTGGGGAGGGGGTGGGGAGACAGGATTACTCGATGACGTGGGAGAGCTGCTTAGGCTCCATCACCCACAGCCACTTTGCCAGCGGCTGCCGCGTCCTGCTCTTCTATGTGATGTGTTATGTGCAAGAAAAATGCAAAAGTGACCCAATAAATAATAAATGCACTCTCTAATATTCTGGGAGAAATTCAACTCAATTGGAGCAAATGATTGTGAGATATTGACAATTCTAGTTGGATGTTAATGTGGCCGGTTTTTCTTTTTTCCGTCGGCGCACTTAGAAACTGGATCCACTTGTCAGGATCATGTCAACAGATCTAAATGATGGATTAGAGCTAGCTGCAATGAAATAACCCCAATATATGGTGTTTTGTGAAACAAACCAGTAAAGTGGGTCTTTTGGGCAACCCCATCCCCAAAAGTAGGAGGTTTGTGCAATTTCCTCGAACATGCGATGAAGAATCACTCTGAAGTTCCTATCCAGCGGAGAACATAAGAAGAAATTGTTTTTTTTGGGTACGAAACCACCTCAAAGATATTATTTTCGATCAATCTATCCTAGATTTGTACTAAAATAACACCAAGCTATTCTTTCTGATCGATCTAACCAAGAGTTCGTACTAAAATAACACCATAGGATACACATGAACCAACTCTAATGTCACCTAGATACTCCAATGTCACCGCGAGTATCCGTGAGCTGATTATGCGATGTGCATCAAACAGTTTTAGATTCATAATACTGAATCCAACACAAAGAACCTCAAAGAGTGCCCCAAGATTTCTATCGGAGAAACAATGACTAGAATGCGCATCAACCCCTATGCATAGATTACCCCAATGTCACCTCGGGAATCCGCAAGTTGAGTGCCAAGAGATAGATCAAGTGCTCTCAAAATCAACAAAGTATTCAATCTAATAAAAAAATAAAATCTCAAAGGGAAAACTCAATTCATCACTGCAAGATTGAGAGAGGGAAACATCATATGATCTGTAACACCCACGATGCGGCTATATCTCCCACATGTCGAGGCACGACTCAGAGGCATAACCGCATGGTGGTTTTGTCGCAAGAGGGGTAATCTTCACACTATCCCATGTACTGAATAAGAGAGGGATAAAGTGTTGTTTTACAATCGCCACTTCACACGAATAACAAGTTAAGCATACATCATTCAGAGTACAATCATGGTCCGACTACGGAACCAAAATAAAAGAGGACAACCCCAAATGCTAGATCCCCGATCGTCCCAACTGGGCTCCACTACTGATCAACATGAAACAAAATATCGTAATGACCAAAGTCCTCGTCGAACTCCCACTTGAGTTCGGTACATCACCTGCACCGGTATCATCGGCACCTGCAACTGTTTGGAAGTATTTGTGAGTCACGAGGACTCAGCAATCTCACACCCACGAGATCAAGACTATTTAAGCTTATGGGTAGGATAAGGTAATGAGGTGGAGCTGCAGCAAGTGATAAGCAAATATGGTGGCTAACATATGCAAATAAGAGCAAGAAGAGAAGCAATGCAACAGTCGATAAGCTAGAAGTGATCCTGAAACTACTTATGTCCATACATAACCCAAACCGTGTTCACTTCCCGGACTCCGCCAAAAAGAGACGATCACGACTACACACGCGGTTGATGCATTTTAATTAAGTCAAGTGTCAAGTTCTCTACAACCGGACATAAACAAATTCCCATATGCCACATAACCATGGGCACGGCTCTCGAAAGTTTATACCCTGTAGGGGTGTCCCAACTTAGCCCATCACAAGCTCTCACGGTCAACGAAGGATATTCCTTCTCCCAGAAAGACCCGATCTGTCTCGGAATCTCGGTTACAAGACATTTCGACAATGGTAAAACAAGACCAGCAAAGCCGCCCGATGTGCCGACAAATCCCAATAGGAGTCGCACATATCTCGTTCTCAGGGCACACCGAATGGGCCAGACGTCGGGTTGGCTTAGGTGGACCAACACTCAGAGGAGCACTGGCCCGGGGGTTTAAAATAAAGATGACCCTCGGGCTCGCGAAAACCCAAGGGAAAAGGCTTAGGTGGCAAATGTTAAAACCAAGGTTGGGCCTTGTTGGAGGAGTTTTATTCAAAGCGAACTGTCAAGGGGGCCCCATAACCCCAACCGCGTTAGGAACACAAAATCAAGGAACGTAACACTGGTATGATGGAAACTAGGGCGGTAAGAGTGGAAAAAATCACCAGGCATAAGGTCGAGCCTTCCACCCTTTGCCAAGTATATAGATGCATTAATTAAATAAGAGATAATATGATATCCCAACATATCCATGTTCCAACCTGGAACAACTCCAATTTCACCTGCAACTAACAACACTATAAGAGGGGCCGAGCAAAGCGGTAACATAGCCAAACAACGGTTTGCTAGGATGGTTGAAAAAGGTTAGAGGCTATCATGGCAATTTGGGAGGCTTGATAAACAAGTGGTAGGTAGCGCGACATAGCGATAGAGAAAACCACTAGCAAGAAAAGATAGAAATGATTTCGAGGGTATGATCATCTTTCCTGAAATCCCGCAAGGAAGAAGAACGAGTCCATGAAGAGGACGAACCAACGTAGTCGAACGGATCCTCACAAACGCAACGTTACCAAAACTATCAAGGAGAAGCGACACTGAAAAGGAGCAAACAACATGGTAAACAACCATCACATAAGCATAGTATGAAGCATAATCAACCATGATGCATGTCCAGTTTAAAGAGTCATGGCATGGTAAAGTGCACAAACAATACTACAAATTAAGTAGAGATCAATATGCAACGAGTTGCATATTGATGAAACACCACATGACTTATTTAGTTCTCTCCCGTTTATATACTCAACAATATTAAATGTTGGTTAGCATGGCAAGGGGTGAATCATAATAAAACTACCTATCTAGGCAAGTTTAAATGAGGCCGGAACAACAAGCAACAAGTCCGGAAAAATCCTCATATGCATATTATGAATTTGGTACTGTTCTGCACTAAACCATATTTTAGAGTTGTTAAACATGCAAGATGAGTGCACCATGTTATACTAGGCATTTATCTACCCCATTTACACATATAATTTATTTAAAACCGAGCTACGGTTATTAAGTTATGAAATAAAACATTTTAGCATGGCATTTAAGCAAAATAAATCAAACGGCATTTTAAACATTTTTAAACATGGATGAAAGTTGGTTAATATGAATCTACACAAAATTCAAAACATTTTACTTATATAAGTTTTTACCTATGATGCATGGTTGTGTAGTTATTAAATGCATGAAAATTAGGCGGTTTTATGAAAAACAACAGTCTTGTGGATATATAGCTAAAATCTCATAACTGAAAAACAGGAATTGGGCTGACACTAAGGCGGACTGGGCTGGGGGAGCTGCTCACGTTGGGCCAATAGGCCAAGTAGGAAGCAAAGCGGTGGGCGTGCGGATCTCGGCCGCGAGGTGAGGCCGAAGGAGCCGGCGATGCTGGGCCTTAGCGCCAAAGTGGCCTATTTGCGTGGTTGCGGTCAACGCGTGCCACCGCCGCTCAAGGGTGCCTCGTCACCGTTGGGCACCACCAGGGGTGGGCATATTAACCTAGCACCGAACTACCGAATCAAAAAACACGGGACCAAAGCCAAAAAGACCGAAACCAAAAAATTTCATCCTTAGTTTAGTCTGTACTTTTTAAAAAATGAAATTAATTTAGGAATTCTGGTCTTGTACTTTAGTTAACCGAAGTAACCAATGATACCAATTAGATGTGCAAATGGAAAAATCTCTACGTAAATGCCGGCCCATACACATCCCAAAATCTCAAGCCGTTGCTCCTCCTATATGTACGTGCCTCCTCCAGCGGCCTATCCTACTAACCTCATCCTCCACACCCGATCAATTCCCTACTCCTTACCCTAGCACCGCCAGTGCGCCGCCTCTCCTTATCCTTGCTTTGACCCCAACGGGCGAAGGTGGTGGCCTCCGGCCTACGCATATCTCTTCCCTCTGATCTCCCGCCTCCTCTTCGATTGCTTGGTGCTAGCATATTTTTCTATTTCTATATGATTTGGCGCTTCTTGATAAGCTCGTGAGATCCTAGTGAGTTCACGTGATGGTTCTTGCTAAAAGGATCTAATTTTTCTACTCACGGGATCTACTTCTTATGTGTACAGAAGGTTAATTTGATGATTAAGTTCAGAAGTGTGCCTATTTTTGTTTTCTCTCTGATATATCGGTCAATTCGGCCTTAACCGAGGACCGACCTGAAATCTCGTTCCCCCGAATGCCTGGTTAGCAGTTTTTTAGATCACTGATCGGTCATTATTTTTCCAAAACCGAATTTGTTCAAAACACAAAGAACTAGACCGAACGGTTCGGTTTAACCGAACACAAACCAATATGGATATCCTCTCGATTATAGAATTTGAAGAGATGTTTGAGGATCAGGGCCATGTTCTGGGTTTTTGACATCGATCACACTAAGTCCACCCTTACTCTTGGGTCTACAGACCAGTTCCCATGTTGCAAGTGAGTTGTTTTTGACCCCCTTGTCAGTGTTTTTGGCCCACAAACAATATCTGTGCAACCTGTCCAAATGCTCGACCACCTTTGGATGCAGCTTGATCGTGCACATGGCGTATACAAGAATCGAAGTGATGGTCGAATTGACCAACGTGAGCTTGGCCCCAGACGACATCAAGGATAGGGCAGTAGACAACTTTCTCTCAACCCGATGAACCATCAGCATGAGCTCCAGGAGAGGTGGTCTCGTGGTGCCCATGGGTGTCGGTGTCAAAACCGGCGGATCTTGGGTATGGCGTCCCAAACTGTGCGTCTAAGGTTGATGGTAATAGGAGACAAGGGATACAATGTTTACCCAGGTTCGGGCCCTCTCTGTGGAGGTAATACCCTATGTCCTGCTTGATTGATATTGATGAATATGAGTGTTACAAGAGTCGATCTACCTCGAGATCGTAATGGCTAAACCCTAGAGGTCTAGCATGTATGGCTATGATAATGAGTATCCTCTATCCGAACTAAGTCCTCCGGTTTATATAGACATCGGGAGGATCTAGGGTTACATAAGGTCGCTTACAAAGAAAGGAATCTACATATTCGGTCACCAAGCTTGCCTTCCACGCCAAGGAGAGTCCTATCCGAACACGAGTAAAGTCTTCGGTCTTCGTACCTTCACAGCCATCAGTCCGGCCCATAGCTAACAGGCCGGACACCCGAGGACCCCTTAATCCAGGACTCCCTCAGTCGCCCCCGAACCAGGCTTCAATGACGAGGTGTTCGGCGCGCATATTGTCTTCGGCATTCCAGGGCGGGTTCCTCCTCCGACGTCCTCCAAGTAGGGTGTTCGGCTTTCAATTCAGTGTCGCACCCCTCGGCTTCTGTGCATTTATGACTTCATCTTCCACGTGTCAGGCGAATGTGGATAGTCAGGGTATTTTTTGCAAATATCACCCTAGCCCTGCAAGAAAGAGTGTCTATTTAAAGAGATTGGATCTCAGATCCTTTCAGCATCACGCAAAGAAAATCCGCAGGCACTGCCAGGCCAAACCATTCCAACATGGCCAATATTCCCAGCTCCTCTTCTCATTCCAACCAATTAGCGAATTAGTGAAGCTGCAAACGCAAGGATTTCTTCCTCCTGCAGATCTGGTCTCTGTTCGAGCAGGATTGGCCTCCTTCAACGGAAAAACCTAGGCGGAGGATTTCCCCAATCCGTCTGTGGGAAAACGAGTGTGCTTCGTCCCCTATCTGCTGCGGGGCGTGGGGTTCCCAATTCACCCATTCCTTCGAGGGCTTCTAGAGTACTACGGCCTCAAGCTACATAATTTTACTCCGGCCTCCGTTCTACACATCGCGGGCTATGTCGCTTTATGCGAACTATTCCTGGGTTGCGAGGCCCATTTTGATTTGTGGAGAAGACTATTTTGCCTCGTCCCTCACAATCAAGGTGGGTCAATTTTTGAAGTGGGGGGAGCCGAAGTGTGGCGCATCGCCGGGACCGGATACCTGTCCGGCACGCCGAAGAAAGGTCCCGAAGAGTGGCCGTCTGAATGGTTCTACATCGACGACGTCGCTCTACCCGACCCTGTCCGCATGGTCCTCCCCGAGTTTTCAAATGCTCCGCTGAAGAAACTCCATAGCTGGCATCCTCGGAGCCTCGAGGAAGAGGATAGCGCAGAGATCATCCTGCTACTTGGCAAGATTAAGACGCTTGCCCAGTCCGGATAGTCAATAGCCGAGGTGATGGAGATTTCGATAATGCGGGGGGTCCAGCCACTTCAATACAGAGGGCTTCCCATGTGGCAGTATAATGGAGAAGATGACGCCTCACGCTATGGCCGAAATGGCCCAAAGACTCCTGCCTCCCTAGCCAAAATATCGGGCGAGCTGTATAAAGGGGAGAAGGAGGAGTTCACCCATCTCCAAATCTGAGACGGGTTTTCCATGTATAATCCTCCCAGCTGGGTAAGGTTCAGCTCCACTATTTTATTCTTGTCCATGAATCATTCTTGACAGGCAGCGTCTTATCTAGCTCATAACAGGAATGGCGAAAGTTTGTCTAGGGGATCCATGACCCTGCCCCTTAGCCGGAGAATCGCAATCGGGATCTTGACCCCAGATATAAGGAAGATCCGGACATATTTGTTGACCTTGAGGATGGAGTATTTTATCAAATGAGCTACGATGGTACATATGTACCCATTATCACCGATTACCCCGGCCTCGTACCTGCTTCACGTGTAAGTAATCCGAAGACACCTTATCCAAAAGAGTTTTCTCATTCCTCCTTACCCACCGCACTGTCCTGTGCTTAGAAGGGGAAGCGTTCAGCGCGCCATGCTACGCCGGGAGCGTCTCCAAAGAAAGCGTCCCCCATACCAGGCAAGCCTTCCAAGAGGAAGACAAAGAAAGATACGGCCGAGCCTTCATCAAAGAGGTATGAATTTGCAAGTATGCTCCTTGGCAGTCACATCCAACTGTAACCTTTCCGTGTACCCTTTATCGGGAAAAAGGTGTGCTGGACTATATCCAGGGGTCCGACCGGTCATAATTCCCGCAGCCAGGATTCAAATCCTGCCAGGAAGATGGGGGCTGAAGCGGGGGTGATGCCGGACTGTCCTCCATCGAAGGATTCAGATGATGTATCCGTCACCAACTCGGAAGTGGAGAGCGCCATGAATCATTGGCGCCGCAGGGCCATTTTACAAGACCCTGGTTTTCAGAAGAGTCATTTAATGCGTATATCGGAGATGCTCGAGATGGGCTTAACAGAGCCATTAAATAGCATTTAAAAGAGGTGCAGGTAAGTTTGTTTTGTTTGACAATGATAACCATAAAACAGTAGCCCCCGAGAGTTAAAGTAGTTGAAACAACTGATTTAAGGATCAATGTACAACCAGGTGCTTACGGAGAAGAACACCATGTTAACTCACGAACTAGAAAAGTGTCAGCGCCAACTGTCTGCTGCCAATGCCGAACTGGAGAAATGCAAGAAGGCATCCCCCGGTAATGTTACCCTCCATCGAGAAATCATAATTGTACACTAACAATGCTAATCTGGTTGCTTATCTTTGTATTGGATCGTTAGAACAACTGCGGGGGCAGTTGGACACTGCTCGAGGCGAAGAACACGGAGCCAAAAAACTGCTAGCAGCGGGCGAGCATGTGTTAACAAAAGTCATTCAGGAGAAAAAGAAGCTCTAGGATTCGAACACCAAACTGGGCGAAGAACTGAAAGACGTGCGAGCTCAGCTAGCTGACTCCGTGAAGGAAAACAAAAAACAGTTGGCATATTCGGTATGTGACCGCATTTATCTTATAACAGTTTGGAAGTAACAATAGTTGATATAGCTGTGATTGCAGGTATATTGACGGGCCGTCCTGAAGAGGAGGTGTCCGGATCATCAAGTGATCTTCTGCAAGAGTTGGCGCAGTTGCACGAGCGAGCTCGGCTGGCAATGCAGAGCGTAGCCAAGGCCTTATGGCCATCCGACTCCCCTCCAGGGAGTATGGAGAAGCTTGTAGAGTTGTTCAAATGAGCGCGGTGGTGTATCCGACTGTGGAAGATATCGGCCTATCGGGAGGGTGTGCGAGAAGCCTGGGCCATGATAAAAACATGATATACCAAGCTTGATCCGAATCACATGGCCCGGGTCAGGCTGATAGGGTCAAATGGGGAAGAAATTTCTGTTAGTTTAATATATGGCCAAGTAGAGGTGGCTGCTAGATACTCCCAATAGATTGTAAATTAGACCGCATGTTGGACGGTATAGAGGAGGAAGTTTTTGAGTCCTAGGTGACTATGTACGTTCCTTCTAACTGGATAATAAAAATAATTGTCATGGCCGACCTTTTCACTACGACCTCTAGACCCGAAGGTGCGGAGTGTTTCCGAATACCCTTACGGCAGAATATACAGGGGTATGCATGGGAACCAGGCGTAGGGGTCATAGTTGCTTGAACAGACAATGTGTATCCGGCTAGTTATGTTATATTACATTATGTAAGAAACATCTTCTAGAGAGAATAGTTCCGTTAAGGGTTCCTTTCCCTGGGTGTGCATGCGTTTAATGTGCATGTCCGAATTGTGATTGAAAAAATCACAGAGTAAGTAACTTCTGGGGTTTCACAATGAAGTGAATGCGAAAACATCTTTAATTCGCCAACCAAATATTCCCTTAAGAACGCTAGCTTTCGGCTTCACCCAGTCTGAGGTACACATCCGGATGACCCGGCAGTAACAATCGCAGAGGTGCTCCCTTTATGCCCTAGCCGAACTAATGGGAACATAGGGCATAAGCAAAGGAGCCAGGCAACCCAGCTTGGCCAAAACTTAAGTCATATCGATGCATATAGTGGCGAAGAAAAGGTACATATGGAAAAACGCATATGTGGTCAGCTTGATGCTCAAAGAATAATAGCAAGCTTCTGTACGAGCAGCCCCCAGGTATAATGAACGTACAATGCAGAGGTGTACGCATCAGGTAAGGATGGTCTAGCCGTACTGAAACCATAAGGCTAAAGAGAAAAACGAAAGAAAAAGATAAAAAATGAAAAGAGAGAAAAAATAACGTTAATAACAGGAGGGAGTAGACGAACATAGTAGATCGGCGCTAGGCATAAAATCATCGTAGTCTGGCCGCATTCCAGGGGTTCGGCTCCAGGTGATAATCTGACGCATCACATAGGCGGTACGCTCCTCCGGTGAGAACTTCGTCAATGATGAAGGGACGCCCCCACTTGGGCTTGAGCTTGTCCTTTTTCTTCTCCGACAGGCGTAGAACGAGTTCACCAACATTATAAGTCTTGGCCCGCACCTCTCTGCTTTGATACCTATAAGCCTGCTGTTGATAAAATGTGGAACGGGCTTTTGCGACGTCACGCTCCTCCTCCAAGGCATCTAGGCTGTCCTGCCGATCAATCTCGGCTTCTCTCTCTTCATACATGCGCACTCAAGGTGAGTCATGAATAATATCGCAGGGTAACACTGCTTCTGCACCGTACACCATGAAGAAAGGTGTATATCCAGTAGTGCGGTTGGGCGTGGTCCGCAGCCCCTAGAGTACGGAGTCAAGTTCCTCCACCCAATGCTTATCTGATTCTTTCAAAGACCGCACTAGTCTAGGTTTGACGCCGCTCATAATAAGACCATTCGCCCGTTCGACTTGACCGTTTGTCTGCGGGTGGTAGACCGAGGCGTAATCGAGTTTAATACCGAGATTAGCACACCATGTTTTCAGTTCATCGGTTGTGAAATTAGGGCCGTTATCGGTTATTATGCTATGTGGGACACCATAATGGTGTACCACGCCGGATATGAAATCTATTACCATCCCGGCTTCGGCCATTTTGACTGGTTTGGCCTCTATCCACTTAGTGGATTTATCCACCATGACCAGCAGATACTTTCTCTTATGGCTTCCTTCTTTAAGGGGTCCGACCATATCTAGTCCCCAGACCGCAAAAGGCCAAGTGATGGGGATTGTTTGTAAGGCAGTGGGGGGCATATGGCTTTGGTTGGCGAAGAGTTGGCATCCGACGCAATGTTGGACAAGGTCATGTGCATCTGCTTGGGTCGTGATACGTCCATTTTGCATCATGCTTTTATATTGATATTTATTGCATTATGGACTGTTATTTCACTTTATGTCACAATACTTATGACTATTCTCTCTTATTTTACAAGGTTTACATAAAGAGGGAGAATGCCAGCAGCTGGAATTCTGGTCTGGAAAAGGAGCAAATATTAGAGACCTATTCTGCGCAACTCCAAAAGTCCTGAAACTTCACGGAACGTCTTAAAAGAAATAAAGAAAAATCCACGCCAAAGATGAAGGTCAGGGGGCCCACACCCTGCTCATGAGGGTGGGGGGCGCCCCCCCTAGGGCGCGCCCCCCTATCTCATGGGCCCCCTGGTGGCTCTCCGATGCCCATCTTGTCCTATATGAGGTATTTCAATGAGAAAAATAAGAGGGAGGAACTTTTCGGGACGAGACTCCGCCGCCACGAGGCAGAACCTTGGCGGATCCAATCTAGAGCTCCGGCAGAGCTGTTCTGCCGGGGATACTTCCTTCCCGGAGGGGGAAATCATCACCATCGTCATCACCAACGCTCCTCTCATCGGGAGAGGGCAATCTCCATCAACATCTTCACCAGCACCATCTCATCTCCAAACCCTAGTTCATCTCTTGTATCCAATTCTTGTCTCAAAGTCCGGGATTGGTGCTAGTAGATTGCTAGTAGTGTTGATTACTCCTTGTAGTTGATGCTAGTTGGTTTAATTGGTGGAAGATCATATGTTCAGATCCTATATGCATATTATTACCCCTCTGATTATGAACATGAATATGCTTTGTGAGTAATTATGTTCGTTCCTGAGGACAAGGGAGAAGTCTAGCTATGAGTAGTCATGTGAATTTGGTATTCGTCTGATATTTTGATATGATGTATGTTGTCTAGCCTCTAGTGGTGTTATGTGAACGTCGACTACATAACACTTCACCATTATTTGGGCCTAGAGGAAGGCATTGGGAAGTAATAAGTAGATGATGGGTTGCTAGAGTGACAGAAGCTTAAACCCTAGTTTATGCGTTGCTTCGTAAGGGGTTGATTTGGATCCATATGTTTCATGCTATGGTTAGGTTTACCTTAATACTTTTGTTGTAGTTGCGGATGCTTGCAATAGAGGTTAATCATAAGTGGGATGCTTGTTCTAGTAAGAACAATACCCAAGCACCGGTCCACCCACATATCAAATTATCAAAGTATCGAACGTGAATCATATGAACGTGATGAAAACTAGCTTGACGATATTCCCATGTGTCCTCGGGAGCACTTTTCCTATTATAAGAGTTTGTTCTGGCTTGTCCTTTGCTACAAAAGGATTGGGACACCTTGCTGCACTTTATTTACTTTTGTTACTTGTTGCTCGTTACAATTTATCATATCACAAAACTATCTGTTACCACTTATTTCAGTACTTGCAGAGAATACCTTGCTGAAAACCGCTTATCATTTCCTTCTGCTCCTCGTTGGGTTCGACACTCTTACTTATCGAAAGGACTACGACAGATCCCCTATACTTGGGGGTCATCAAGACTCTTTTCTGGCACCGTTGCCGGGGAGTGTAGCGCCTTTGGTAGGTGGAATTTGGTACGGAAAAATTTATATAGTGTGCTGAAATTTATTGTCACTTGTTACTATGGAATGTAATTCTCTGAGGGGCTTGTTCGGGGTATCTTCACCCCGTCCAGTAGAGCAAAGAGTTTCTCCTCAACCTACTGAACCTATTGAAAATGAAACTCCTTTTGAATTTCCTGTGGCTATGATGGAAAAACTGCTAGCTAATCCTTTTACAGGAGATGGAACAAAGCATCCTGATGAGCACTTAATATATGTGGATGAATTTTGTGGATTATTTAAGCTTGCAGGTATACCCAATGATGTTGCTAACAAGAAGGTCTTCCCTTTATCTTTGAAGGGAGACACATTGATATGGTATTGGCTATGTGATGATATGAGATCATGGGACTATAAAAGATTGAAGCTGGAATTTCATCAAAAGTATTACCCTATGCATCTTGTTCGTCGTGATTGCAATTATATATATAATTTCTGGCCTCGCGAAGGAGAAAGCATCGCTCAAGCTTGGGGGAGGCTTAAATCAATGTTATATTCTTGCCCCAATCATGAGCTCTCGAGAGAAATAATTATGCAAAGTTTTTATGCTCGGCTTTCTGAAAACAATTGCAACATGCTCGATACTTCTTGTGCTGGCTCTTTTATGATGAAGACTATTGAATTCAGATGGAATTTATTGGATAGAATTAAACGCAACTTTGAATATTGGGACCTCGACGAAGGTATGGAGTCAGTTATGACACGTAAGTTTAATTGTGTTAAATCTTTTATGGATACCGATATTTTCTGTAAGTTTAGCACTAAATATGGACTTGACTCTGAGATAGTAGCTTCTTTATGTGAATCTTTTGCTACTTATGTTGATCTCCCTAAGGAGAAGTGGTTTAAATATCATCCTGCCATAGAAGTAAAAGTAGCTTCACCTTTCCATAGAAGTTGAAGAAAAGACTGTCACTTATAATGATCCTATTGTTACTACTTCTTATATTAAGAAATCACCTTTCCCTGTTAGAATACAGGATCATGCTAAAGCTTCAACTGTTATTCGTAAAAGCAATATTAGAACTTATACACCTCCTGAGCAAGTTAAAATAGAACCTAATATTGCTATTGTTAAAGATCTCTTGTCTAATAATATTGATGGGCATGTTATTCAGTTAGAAGGTGAAACTGCTAGAATTGCTAAACCTTGTGCTAAAGATAAACATAGACCCGTGGTAGGCGTGCCTGTTATTTCTGTTAAAATAGGGGATCATTGTTATCATGGCTTATGTGATATGGGTGCTAGTGCTAGTGTTATACCGCATACTTTATATGAAGAAATTAAGAATGAAATTGCACCTACTGAGTTAGAAGATATTGATGTCACAATTAAACATGCCAATAGAGATACTATTTCAGTAATGGGAATTGTTAGAGATGTTGAAGTCTTGTGTGGGAAAACTAAATATCCTGCTGATTTTCTTGTTCTTGGTTCCCCACAAGATAGTTTTTGTCCCATTATATTTGGTAGACCCTTCTTAAATACTGTCAATGATACCATAGATTGCACAAAGAATGTTGTTACTGTTGGCTTGGATGATATGGTTCATGAGTTTAATTTCTCTAAATTTAGTAAACAACATCGTTAGGAAGAATTACCTAGTAAGGATGAAATTCTTGGTCTTGCTTCTATTGCAGTACCTCCTAGCTATCCTTTAGAACACTATTTGCTAGACCATGAAAATGATATGTTCATGAATGAAAGAAGGGAAATAGATGAAGTATTCTTTAAACAGGAACCTGTTCTGAAACACAACTTGCTTGTTGAAATCTTAGGGGATCCTCCTCCACCCAAGCGTGATCCCGTGTTCGAGCTTAAACCTTTGCCTGATAATCTTAAATATGCTTATCTTGATGAAAAGAAGATATATCCTGTTATTATTAGTGCTAACCTTTGAGAGCATGAAGAAGAAAGATTATTGAAAACTCTGAAGAAGCATCGTGATGCTATTGGATATACTCTTGATGATCTTAAGGGAATTAGTCCCACTCTATGCCAACATAAAATAAATTTGGAAGTAGATGCCAAACCAGTTCGTGATCCTCAACGACGTCTGAATCCTAAAATGAAAGAAGTGGTAAGAAAAGAAATACTAAAGCTTCTGGAGGCAGGTATAATCTACCCCGTTGCTGATAGTGAGTGGGTAAGTCATGTCCATTGTGTCCCTAAGAAGGGAGGTATTACTGTTGTTCCTAATGATAAAGATGAATTGATTCCACAAAGAATTATCACAGGTTATAGGATGGTAATTGATTTCCGCAAATTAAATAAAGCTACTAAGAAAGATCATTACCCCTTACCTTTTATTGATCAAATGCTATAAAGATTATGCAAACACACACACTATTGCTTTCTAGATGGTTATTCTGGTTTCTCTCAAATACCTGTGCCGGCTAAAGATCAATCAAAGACTACTTTTACATGCCCTTTTGGTACTTTTGCTTATAGACGTATGCCTTTTGGTTTATGTAATGCACCTGCTACCTTTTAAAGATGCATGATGGCTATATTCTGTGACTTTTATGAAAAGATTTGTGAGGTTTTCATGGACGACTTTTCTGTCTATGGTTCCTCTTTTGATGATTGCTTGAGCAATCTTGATCGAGTGTTGTAGAGATGTGAAGAAACTAATCTTGTCTTGAATTGGGAAAAATGCCACTTTATGGTTAATGAAGGTATTGTTTTGGGGCACAAAGTTTCTCAAAGAGGTATTGAAGTTGATAAAGCCAAGGTTGATGCTATTGAAAAGATGCCATGTCCCAAGGACATCAAAGGTATAAGAAGTTTCCTTGGTCATGCAGGGTTTTATAGGAGGTTCATTAAGGACTTCTCAAAAATTTCTTGGCCTCTGACTAATTTATTGCAAAAATATATACCATTTGTCTTTGATGATGATTGTGTAGAAGCATTTGAAATACTTAAGAAAGCATTAGTCTCTGCACCTATTGTTCAGCCACCTGATTGGAATTTACCCTTTGAAATTATGTGTGATGCTAGTGATTATGCTGTAGGTGCTGTTCGAGGGCAAAGAGTCAATAATAAATTAAATGTTATTCATTATGCTAGTAAGACTCTAGACAATGCTCAAAGAAATTATGCTACTACTGAAAAAGAACTTTTAGCAGTTGTATTTGCTTATGATAAGTTTAGATCTTATATTGTTGATTCTAAAGTAACTATTCAAACAGATCATGCTGCTATTAAATATCTTATGGAAAATAAAGATGCTAAACCTAGACTTATTAGATGTGTTCTCTTGCTACAAGAATTTGATTTGCATATTGTTGATAGAAAGGGAGCTGAGAAACCCGTTGCAGACAACTTGTCTAGGTTAGAAAATATTCTTCATGACCCACTACCTATTAATGATGACTTTCCTGATGAGCAATTAAATGTTATAAGTACTTCTCGTAGTACTCCATGGTATGCTGATTATGCTAATTATATTGTTGCTAAGTTTATACCACCTAGGTTCACATACGAACAAAAGAAAAAGTTCTTCGATGATTTGAGACATTACTTTTGGGATGACCCACATCTTTATAAAGAAGGGGTAGATGGTGTTATTAGGCATTGTGTACCTGAGCATGAACAGGAACAGATCATACGCAAGTGTCATTCTGAGTCTTATGGAGGACACCACGCTAGAGATAGAACTGCACATAAGGTATTGCAATCTGGTTTTTATTGGCCTACTCTCTTCAAGGATGCCTGTAAGTTTGTCTTGTCTTGTGATGAATGTCAAAGAATTGGTAATATTAGTAGACGTCAAGAAATGCCTATGAATTATTCACTTGTTATTGAACTGTTTGATGTTTGGGGCTTTGATTATATGGGACCTTTTCCTGCCTCTAATGGATACACACATATTTTAGTTGATGTTGATTATGTTACTAAGTGGGTAGAAGCTATTCCAACTAGTAGTGCTGATCATAACACTTCAATTAAAATGCTTAAAGAAGTTATTTTCTCGAGGTTTGGAGTCCCTAGATATTTAATGGCTGATGGTGGTTCACACTTTATTCATGGTGCTTTCCGTAAAATGCTTGCTAAATATGATGTTAATCATAGAATTGCATCCCCTTATCACCCACAATCTAGTGGTCAAGTAGAGTTGAGCAATGGAGAGCTCAAATTAATTTTGCAAAAGACTTCTAACAGGCCTAGAAATAATTGGTCTAAGAAACTTGATGATGCATTATGGGCTTATAGAACTGCATACAAAAATCCTATGGGTATGTCCCCGTATAAAATGGTCTATGGAAAAGCATGTCACTTACCTCTCGAACTAGAACACAAGGCATATTGGGCTATTAAAGAGCTCAACTATGATTTTAATCTTGCCGGTGAGAAGAGGTTATTTGATATTAGCTCACTTGATGAATGGAGAACCCAAGCTTATGAAAATGTGAAGTTGTTTAAAGAAAAAGTTAAAAGATGGCATGACAAAAGGATACAAAAGCGTGAGTTTAATGTAGGTGATTATGTATTGCTATACAACTCTCATTTAAGATTTTTTGCAGGAAAACTTCTCTCTAAATGGGAAGGCCCCGATGTTATCGAAGAGGTCTATCGTTCCGGTGCCATAAAGATCAACAACTTCGAAGGCACAAATCCGAAGGTGGTAAACGGTCAAAGAATTAAACATTATATCTCAGGTAATCCCATAAATGTTGAAACCAATATTATTGAAACCATAACCCCGGAGGAATACATAATGGACACTTTCTGGAACGTTTCAGACTCCGAAAAGGAATAGGTATGTGGTACAGTAAGTAAACCGATTCCAAAACAATTTTTAAGGAAATATTTCTCCGTTTTGGAATATTTGGAAAAATAGTAAAATAAGTAGCAATCCGGGAAGGACACGAGGGCCCCACGAGGGTGGTGGGCGCGCCCTACCCCCCCGGGCGCGCCCCCCTACCTCGTGAGCGCCTCGTGTGCCTTCCGGACTCCATTTTCTTGCACATTACGTATTTTGGTCGGTAAAAATTCATTATATATTCTCCCGAAGGTTTTGCTCCCGTATCACGCAAACCTCCTCTCTTCTTGTTTCGAGCTGTTTTCTGTCAAGGTTTTCCAGGCCAGGCATCATGCCGTCTCCCTCCTCCAACAATGGTGACAACGATGCTTGGCTAATGAAGATAGATCTGAAAAGGGAAGAACCCACGAATGTCAACAAGGATGGAAGGATCAAGAAGGCCACAGAGGATCAAGCTCCAGCAGCAGAAGACACCCTTCAAATTGATCATAACCTTCTTACCCCAACTGAGATCGAAGCTTTCAAGATGATTGAGTTAGCTCGTGTTCAAAACAAGTATCTCAAACAAGAAAATATTTTGTTGAAGGCGCATATTGTCGCACTCAAGGGCATTGTTCGCAAGCTGGAGGACCTCTTACGCTCGATGTGCGATTATCCGTCACCGCCACCTTCTTCACCAACCAAGGATATATAATCACATGGGTATGGGCACTCCCCTTGGCAACTGCCAAGCTTGGGGGAGGTGCCCCGGTATCGTATCACCATCACAACTCCTATCTTTACCGTTTTCTTAGTTCGATCCTATTAGTAGTATCTTGATCTAGTAGAATAAAGTTTATGGCATGATCTAGTTTTGAGTTTTGCTTTATGATCCCTCTATGTAATCGAGTCCGTGAGTTATATAAAATAAAGATTAGTGTTGAGTCAAGGGCTTGATTATTTTGCCATGATCTTGGGTGAATAAAAGAAAGAAGAAAAGAATAAAAGAAACAAAAAGTTCATATTGATCTTATTGAGAGTAATGACTTCACATAGAAAGAGTATGATGATTAAAAGTTGTTGGGAGTTGGCAGACATAGCTTTGGTCATTGTTGCAATTAATAGGAAGTAATAAGGAAAGAGAGGTTTCACATATAGATATATCATCATTGACATCTTTTATGATTGGGAGCACTCATTAAAATATGACATGCTAAAGAGTTGATATTGGACAAGGAAGACAACGTAATGAGTTATGTCTTTCTTATATCTGAGATAAAGTATGTTGTCATGGTTCCTCTAACTTGTTGAGCTTGCCTTTCCCCCCTCATGCTAGCCAAATTCTGAGCACCAAGTAGAAATGCTACTTGTGCTTCCAAATATCCCTAAACCAGTTTTGCCATGAGAGTCCACCATATCTACCTATGGATTGAGTAAGATCCTTCAAGTAAGTTGTCATCGGTGCAAAGCAATAAAAATTGCTCTAAATATGTATGATTCATTGGTGTGGGAGAAATAAGCTTTATACGATCTTGTGATGTGGAAGTAATAAAAGCGACAGACTGCATAATAAAGGTTAAAATCACAAGGGGCAATATAAAGTGACGTTCTTTCGCATTGGGATTTTATACATCCAACCATAAAAGCGCATGGCAACCTCTGGTTCCCTCTGCGAAGGTCCTATCCTTTATTATTATCTTCTACCTTATGCAAGAGTCATGGTGATCTTCACCTTTTCTTTTTTATTTTATCCTTTGGCAAGCTCAGCATGTTGGAAAGAACATGATATATATATAACTGGATGTAGGGGAGCATGAACCATTATTGTTGACATTACCCTTGAGGTAAAAGGTTTTGGGGCAAAACTATAAGCCCCTATCTTTCTCTGTGTCCTATTAAAACTCTGTAACCACAAGTATCGCGTGAGTGTTAGCAATTATGGAGGACTAAATGATAGTTGAGTATGTGGACTTGCTTTTCAGCTCTGACATAGACTCTTTCCGATGTTATGATAAATTGCAATTGCTTCAATGACTGAGATTATAGTTTGTCAGAGTCCAATAAGGTTTATGATTTATACTTTTGCATTGTGAATAGATCATCACTTGAACATAAGTAATCATATGACAAAACCTATATATGTTGATGTTATAAGACTAATCATGATGCCTTCATGTCTGTATTTTTATCGACGCCTCTACCTCTAAACATGAGGACATATTTATTGTTATCGGCTTTTCGCTTGAGGACAAGCGAGGTCTAAGCTTGGGGGAGTTGATACGTCCATTTTGCATCATGCTTTTATACCGATATTTATTGCATTATGGACTGTTATTTCACTTTATGTCACAATACTTATGGCTATTCTCTCTTATTTTACAATGTTTACATAAAGAGGGAGAATGCCGGCAGCTGGAATTCTGGTCTGGAAAAGGAGCAAATATTAGAGACCTATTCTGCGCAATTCCAAAAGTCCTGAAACTCCACGGAACGTCTTAAAAGAAATAAAGAAAAATCCACGCCAAAGATGAAGGCTAGGGGGCCCACACCATGCTCACGAGGGTGGGGGCGCCCCCCCCTAGGGCGTGCCCCCCTATCTCGTGGGCCCCCTGGTGGCTCTCTGATGCCCATCTTATCCTATATGAGGTCTTTCGATGAGAAAAAAAGAGGGAGGAACTTTTTGGGACGAGACTCCGCTGCCACGAGGCGGAACCTTGGTGGATCCAATCTAGAACTCCGGCAGAGCTGTTCTGTCGGGGATACTTCCTTCCCGGAGGGGAAAATCATCACCATTGTCATCACCAACCCTCCTCTCATCGGGAGAGGGCAATCTCCATCAACATCTTCACCAGCACCATCTCATCTCCAAACCCTAGTTCATCTCTTGTATCCAATTCTTGTCTAAATGTCCGGGATTGGTGCTACTAGGTTGCTAGTAGTGTTGATTACTCCTTGTAGTTGATGCTAGTTGGTTTAATTGGTGGAAGATCATATGTTCACATCCTATATGCATATTATTACCCCTCTGATTATGAACATGAATATGCTTTGTGAGTAATTACGTTCGTTCCTGAGGACAAGGGAGAAGTCTAGCTATGATTAGTCATGTGAATTTGGTATTCGTTTGATATTTTGATAAGATGTATGTTGTCTAGCCTCTGGTGGAATTATGTGAATGTCGACTACATAACACTTCACCATTATTTGGGCCTAGAGGAAGGTATTGGGAAGTAATAAGTAGATGATGGGTTGCTAGAGTGACAGAAGCTTAAACCCTAGTTTATGTGTTGCTTCGTAAGGGGCTGATTTGGATCCATATGTTTCATGCTATGGTTAGGTTTACCTTAATACTTTTGTTGTAGTTGTGGATGCTTGCAATAGAGGTTAATCATAAGTGGGATGCTTGTTCAAGTAAGAACAGTACCCAAGCACCGGTCCACCCACATATCAAATTATCAAAGTATCGAACGCGAATCATATGAACATGATGAAAATTAGCTTGACGATATTCCCATGTGTCCTCGGGAGCGCTTTTCCTATTATAAGAGTTTGTTCTGGCTTGTCCTTTGCTACAAAAGGATTGGGACACCTTGTTGCACTTTATTGACTTTTGTTACTTGTTGCTTGTTACAATTTATCATATCACGAAATTATCTGTTACCACTTATTTCAGTACTTGCAAAGAATACCTTGCTGAAAACCGCTTATCATTTCCTTCTGCTCCTCGTTGGGTTCGACACTCTTACTTATCGAAAGGACTACGATAGATCCCCTATACTTGTGGGTCATCAGACCGTCGGCCAATAAAACCCTATACGGAAGGCCTTGCTAACAAGGGCCCGAGTTGCGGCATGGTGACCGCCAAGCCCGGCGTGAATCTCGGCCAAGAGCTTCCGCCCTCTTCCTCGGAGATACATCTTTGAAAAACTCCGGTAGCGCTTTTCTTATACAGCTCTCCGTCATGAACCTTTTAGGCCTTCGAACGCCGGAAAATGTAGCAGGCCTCATTCTGGTCCTCAGGAAACTCCTTCCTGTTAAGGTAGGCCAGGAAGGGTTCGGTCCATGGGGCAATGACTGCCATGATGAGATGCGTCGATGGTGTTACTTTGGTGGCTGAGCCTCCGATGATGTCGGTGTTTACGGAATCTGGGTTATGTTCGGATCCGGACTAGTGTTGCCGTTTTCCCCCTGCCACACCACGGATTGCTTAAAAAGACTTTCCAGAAAGATATTAGGTGGGACAGGGTCGTGCTTAGCACCGATACAAGAAAGAACGTCCGCCGCTTGATTAATTTCTCGAGCCACATGATGGAACTCGAGCCCCTCGAACCGGGCCGACATTTTTTGGACTGCGTTACGATAAGCTGCCATCTTCGGATCTCTGGCGTCGAAGTCTCCATTTATTTGAGATCCCCGCGCACTTCTAGGCGTTGTATGCCCATGGAGGAAGCCATCCGGAGACCATGTAATAAGGCCTCGTATTCGGCTATGTTATTGGAATCTGTGTTATTGGAATCTGTGTATGCCAATAGGGGACGTTAAAACAACGCCCGCTCCTAGCCCTGGCAGCATTTTAGAGCCATCTAAATACATAACCCAATTGGAATATGTGCCGTACTCTTTAGGGAGTTCGGCCTCTGTCCACTCGGCGATGAATTCAGCCAGTACTTGGGATTTAATAGCTCGTCATGGTTTGTATGTAATGTCGAATGGGAGGAGCTCAATGTCCCAATTGGCAATCCGGCCCATGGCATCGTGGTTATATATAATGTCATTGAGTGGTACTTCAGAAGCCACCGTAATCGAACACTCCTAGAAGTAGTGATGGAGCTTTCGAGATGCCATGAAGACCGCATATGCTATCTTTTGATAATGGGGGTACCGGGATTTGCATGGTGTAAGGACAGTGGATACGTAGTATACTAGCTTCTGAAGCGGGAATTTATGTCCGTCAGGTTCTCGTTCAACGATGAGTACGGCGCTCACCACCTGTCACACCCTAGCTAGTTCAAGCATTAGAGTGTGCATCATGTTTAAATTCCTCTTAAATTTGAAATGGGGAAGGCAGAAACCCCTTACACCCCCCTGGAAACAACTAGGGTTTACTAAATTTTTTTTCAATGAACCTGAAATGCCCTTCTAAAAAGTTCACCCTCTTTGTCTTGGGTTAGAACCTCTGGCAAAATTGGTGCACAATTTTCTAGGTCAACAGAAGGTCATTGAATTAAATCATAAGTATTTGAATTTGGGCATTTAAATGCTATAAAATAATTTAAATGCTCAAATAATTCTGGAAATAAATGTTTGCTGTTGGAAATATTCTAAACAGAGCCCACAATTATTTTCAGGATTTTTGGAAACGTTTTAGTATTTTTAATAAAGCCCAACAGTTGTAGTTAAATAGAAAAAGAAAACAAATCAGAAAAGGAGAGAGAGGGAGAAGCCCACCTGGGCCTTACCTGTGCTTGCCGGCCCACCTGGCCTGTGCAGTCGTCACCCACCTCTGCCAGTAGGCAGAGGCGTGTCGTCGGCGCGTGCTCCCGCGGCCACCTCCTACTTCCACCTCCTGCTGCCTCCTCGTCCCCATCCGAGCGCCATGGAGACGCCCGGCACCTCCCTGCACTCCTCCCCTCTCTCCCCCTCGTCTCCCTCACCCTCTCCCGTGATGGCCGAGCGCGATCCTCGCCGCCGTTCGCCAAAGTTGCCACCAGAGCCACCCCCTCTCCTCCCTGACGTGCCCGTGAGCTCCGCCTCCATCGTCTACGCCTCCCCGTCGACTCACGCAACGCCGGACGCCTCCAAGCGCCTCCCCGACGCCTTCTTCTTCCTCGGTCTACCGAGATCGCCGGCAAAGCCCCAACAACGTCCGACCTCCCCCGAGCCCGCTGAGATGCGTCCTGCAACCGTCGTGAGCTCCTCTGCCAATCCCCCCTCTTCTCTGCTTCGTTTGCCCGCCGTAGACGCCGCCCCCTTGCTCACCGTAGCACGCCGCCGCACGAGCTCGACGGCGGCGTCACTCCGGTGGCCTTTTGGTCAAGCGTGGGTGCTTAACGCACTCCCTGCACCTCGCAGCGCCTCGCTAGCACGTCCGTTTTCCCCCTAGCTCGCTGCAGCAGCAAAATCACCAACGGCCGAGCTCCGGCCGCCGCTACGAGCTCGACTCCGGCGAGCTCGCTCCACCCCAGCTCCTCCCACTTGCCCCACTAGATGAGCGCGAGCCCCATCTATACGTAGGACAAAACCGCGGTCGAATTGGTCGCCTGTGGCCGATTTCTGAAGCTCTCCGCCGCCTCGGCCTCGCCGGCGGCTCAATGCCGGCGGGATTAACCCCGCTGACCAGGGGTTTGACCCCAGTTTGACTCCGCCTAAGACACTGATAGGTGGGGCCAGCTCCTAACTTTTTAAGATTAGTTTAAATTAGAGCTAATCACTCTGTTAGAGGCTAATGACGTCGTCAATTAACCCTCTCTCACTGACATGTGGGCCCAGGGCCTAACTAACCCAGTTTAGTGCTAACTAAACACTAACTAACTCTGTTAGTTAGCTGAGAGACTGACAGAAGGGGCCCACCAGTCAGGTTTGACCTAGGCTGGCGCCTTTGACCCGCTGACGTCACAGTGACGCAGTGCTGACGCATTAACTCAATTACTGGATTTATTCTTTAATAGAAAATTCCAGAAAATAGTCAAAACTTCTAAAAATCATAGAAAATCAACCATGGCTCCAAATGCAAATATTTATATATTAAAAATGATCAGAAAAATTCAATCTATCCATCTATAATGGTTTCATGCATGACAAAACAAGTTAACCTTGCTGTTTAAGTAGAATAAGGTTATCACTAATAAGGCCATGTTTAATGAGCTACTATTTGAATCTTTGATTCAAATGAGTTCACCCCCTTCTGTTTTAGCTTGCATTAGGCCAAGACACTTTCATCTTGCCATGTCATAGCATGCATCATATTGTTGCATATTGCCATGTGATGATTATGTTCGGTGTGTCTCTCGTGGTAGGTTCTGCCTCCGAGGATAACCCCGAGTATCCGTCTGAAGGGCAGTACCCTACTACCACTACAACAGGCAAGCAACCCATTGATCATTCCAATACAAAATCATGTTCTCGCTTCTGCTCTTGTTTACTGCATTAAGACAACGCGATTCAAACTGCTGTGTGCTACGGTAGTTGAACCCTTATCCTCTGCATGACCTTTCATTGCCACAGTAACTAGATGAAATCCACTAGCATGTGTAGGAGTTGATTGAGCCATGTATGTGATTCCTACCTTGCTATGCCTGCTATGCTTAGAGTTGGGTCAGGTATGGTTCATCTGGGTGATGGGCTAGAGTGAAATCTTTATGTCGGTAATGTGAGGAATGTGTTGAACATGTTTTGGTAAAGGTATCAATGAGAGGCCATGTAGGAGTACATGGTGGGTTGTTTCATTGAGACCGTCCATAAGAACTGAGATCTGTATGTGTGATTTAAGATGCAGTTACTACCGTACGTTGGGCCCGAAACCAATGGACCCTCTCGGCTTCTTAATCACCCTAGTACTCTGTCCAGGAGTTGCAAATAGTTTCTGGTGTTTGTAGGTTATGTGTTGGCGGCCGTGCGTAGCGCTGACCCTAGGGGTGGGCTATGTTGCGGTAGATACACCGTGGTCGGGTATGCCGGGTGCCCGTTTGGCATCTCGGGACCCTGTTCACATCGTTCAGGGCCGTATGTGGAAACCTCGGCCGGACTCCCTGCGGATGGAACCTGGATAGGCGATAAACCTGGACTAGAGACTTGAGTGTTTAGGTAGGCCGTGGCTGACACCCTCGTCGGGCTTCCGCTTGAAGGTTGCCGAATACATGTCGTGTAAACGGCAGTAAGTGGTGAAAGCATGTATGAAGAAGTACACGCCTGCAGGGTATAAAACTATTTGAATAGCCGCATCCGCGGTAAAGGACTACTTGGTTGCCTATATAGTTCATAGACAAGTTAAATGGATAATATTAAAAGTCTCAAGATAAGTGTGAGTACCGAGGATGGCCCTCACGTAGGATGACGAGAGAGGATCCCCGGTGGAGTATTGTGTTGGTGAGTAGTGGACTCGTGTGCGAAAACTATTTTACTAGTGGAGTTCCGTAGGATAGCTTAGCCAAGAGTCAAAGCTGGCTTGCTGCAATAACCCCACCACCTTCTTGAGAATGAGCATGTATAGTAGGCTCTGTTGTAAGACTTGCTGAGTAACTTTGTACTCATGTTTGCTTAATTACTATTTTCAGACGACAACACCGCCCCTCCGATGGGTTCTACGTAGACCTTGACGTCGACGAGTGACTAGCCACCCAGGTGGTGATCCTGGCCATGGAGGGCCCTATGTAGATAGCCAGGCTTTGAGAAGCCTTCTTTCTTTCTAGTGTCTGTACTCAGACTATTTACTTCCGCTTGTGCTTGTGTGATTGTATGACTTGAGTGTCGGGTCATGTGACCCCTATCTGTGTGAACTTGTTATGTATGGCTCTCTGGAGCCTTTAAATAAAGTACTTGAGTTGTAGAGTTTTGTTGTGATGCCATGTTGTATGTACTCATATCGGGCATATTGTGTCTATGATTGAAATGCTCGGTATGAGTGGGATCCGACAATCTAGTTGTTTATCCTTGGCAGCCTTTCTTATGGGGAAATGTAGTCTAGTGTTCCTCGAGCCATAGTAGTCCGCTACAGCCCGGTTCACCGGAGTCCTGCTAGCCTAGCACTACTGTTCAGGACACTTGACTGGCCGGCATGTGTTTCACTTCGTTCCTATGTCTGTCCCTTCGGGGAAATGTCACGCGGTGATTTCCGGAGTCCTGCCTAGCCTGTTACAGCCCGGGTTCCCCGGAGTCCTATTAGCCAAGTGCTACAGCCCGGAATCACTCACTGATGACCGACATGCTTGATGTGATTCATGTATGCCTGTCTCCATAGGTCTGTGCCACGTTGGGTTCACGACTAGCCATGTCGGCCCGGGTTCTCTGTCATATGGATGCTAGCGACACTATCATATACGTGAGCCAAAAGGCGCAAACGGTCCCGGGCCATGGTAAGGCGGCACCCGTGGAATACCGTGCGTGAGGCCGCAAAGTGATATGAGGTGTTACCAGCTAGATCGATGTGGCTTGGAATCGGGGTCTTGACACCACCTGATGTGTTGCCGATATGTATAATAACACCGGTTCGCCGGCGTTTGGTGCGGCCAGGATTGGATTGCTCGCCAGAAGGGTTTTTATTTGCTCCAGTCCGGCTGTTGCCACGTCCGTCCACTCGAAGTGATCAGTTTGCCGTAAAAGGCGATAGAGTGGCAGTGCCTTTTCTCCCAATCGGGAGATGAAGCGGCTTAGAGATGCCATGCAACCCGCGAGTTTTTGAACTTGTTTCAGGTCTATTGGCATAGCCAATTGCGACAAAGCTCAGATTTTGTCTGGATTTGCTTCGATTCCTCTATTGGAAATGAGGAAACCCAGCAGTTTTCCGGTCGGGACGCCGAAAACGCACTTTTCCGAATTGAGCTTAATGTCGTACACGCGGAGGTTGTCTAATGTGAGACGTAAATCGTCTATTTGTGTTTCGACGTGCCTAGTTTTGATGACGACGTCGTCCACATAAGCTTCAACTGTCTTGCCGATCTGTTTCTCCAAGCATGTCTGAATCATGCGTTGGTATGTGGCGCCGGCGTTCTTGAGCCCGATGGGCATGGTGTTGAAGCAGAATGGCCCATATGGGGTAATGAATGCGGTTGCAGCTCGGTCAAACTCTTTCATTTTGATTTGATGGTATCCGGAATATGCATCTAGGAGACACAGTGAGTTGCGTCCTGCGGTGGCATCAATGATTTGATCGATACGGGGGAGGGGGAAGGGATCCTGAGGGAAAGCTTTATTGAGGTCTTTAAAATCGACGCACAACCGCCAGGATTTGTCCTTCTTTGGTACCATGACCAGGATTGCCAGCCAGTTCGGATGTTTTATTTCTCTCATGAATCCAGCCTCAATTAGCTTGGCTAGCTCCTCCCCCATGGCTTGACGTTTGGGTTCGGAAAAGCGGCGCAGTATTTGCTTGACCGGTTTATATCCCTTTAGTATATTGAGCCTATGTTTGGCCAACTCGCGTGGGATTCCTGGCATATCAGAAGGGTGCCAGGAGAATATATCCCAATTCTCGTGCAGGAACTCTTGTAGCGCGTCGTCAACCATTGGGTCCAATTGTGCTCCGATGGATGCTGTCTTCTTGGGGTCCGTTGGATGGACTTGGAATCTTACTATTTCCTCCGCTGGTTTGAAGGAGGTGGATGTGGGTCGTTTGTCTAGGACCACATCATCCCTATCTACCGTAGAGCGCAGCGTGGCTAATTCTTCGGCCGCGAGGGCTTCAGATAATGCCTCGAGGGCCAAGGATGTGGTTTTGTTTTCGGCGCGGAGTGCTATGGACGGATCACTAGCTAGAGTGATTATACCATTGGGCCCAGGCATCTTAAGCTTCATGTATCCGTAATGGGGTACCGCTTGGAAGCGCGTAAATGCATCTCGCCCTAAGAGGGCGTGATACCTGCTATTGAAAGGGGCCACTTGGAAGGTTATTTCTTCTGACCGATAGTTCTCCCGCGTGCCGAATACCACGTCGAGTGTTATTTTTTCCACACACCGCGCCTCCCGACTGGGAATAATTCCTTGGAAGGTCGTGCTGCTTTCCTCAATGCGGCTCCTATCTATTTCCATTTTGTGGAGTGTTTCTTCATAGATGAGGTTTAGCCCACTGCCGCTGGCCATGAGGACCTTGGTGAGCCGAAAGCCGTCCACGATTGTACTGAGGACCAAGGTGGCTGGTGCTCGGACTGTCCTGTATTTTGGTTCGTTGCCGACATTAAAGGTTATAGCCATATCGTTCCAAGGGTTTATTGTTGCTATTTGACAGACTTCGGCGAGTCCTTGTAGTGCTCTTTTGTGCCTATTGTTTGAGGCGAATGCCTCGAAGACCGTCAGTACCTTGGGGGTGTTGTTCTGGGTTATTCTCGGTGAGGATATTTTGCCGCTCTTGGCTACTTGCCGGAGTATCCAACATGCTCTAAGGCTATGTGTTGGTATGTTATCCAGTGTTGCGTGTATTTTACATGGCCCATCGAGCCATCCTTCCAGAACGGTTCCACGCCCCATACTGGACTTGTATTTCTTTACTGTTGAGCTGGGCGTGTTGCAATGGTGCGCCCTTTTCACCTGAATGAGGGGTTCAGTGGGGACCGATGATTCCCAACGAGGTGCTTGAGTTTTCCAGGCGCTTTCCATTGCACTGTACTTCTGTATGATAGTTGCCAACTTAGCGAAGTGTAGGATGCGACGGCGATTGACGGCGTTGACGATTCCTCCGTCCCTGCAATTGTTGCGGAACACTGAGATAGCTTCCTCGTCACAGCAATCTTTAATATTGTTTTTAACAAGAAGGAATCTGGCCCAGAAGTGGTGGACCATTTCCTGAGACTATTGTTTTATGCTCGTGAGAGCGCTTGTATTCGGGTGGGTGGGTGGATTTAAATCTGAACCCTACCCCTGTTTTGGATCTGGAGTTTCAACGTCTTACGAACTTAACAGATCAGGCTCCAGGATGTCCGCTGATTTCTTAGGCCCGTCGTCCGATTCTATGTTTGGAGGGCAGGATGCTTCACCTTGCGGGTAGGTGTCCGGCTCTTCGAGACTAGAGATCCGGACATAGTCCGTCCTCAATATGTAGTAAGAGTTATTGACCCGCTCCTCGACTACCACAATCTGGTGGGTGATCGACGGAGATTTGATTTCTCTCTGATCGGGTATAAGCCCAATCCGAGTGTAGTATGTAGCGACCCCTAGGGTGGCGATGCGATCTAGGAGCTCGTTTAAAGACGAAAGCTCCGCTGGATCCATCTGCTTGGAGTATTCGAAGTCGATACGAAGGGGGTTTTCGATGACCTGAGAGGCCATCGTCGGCTTAATGGCCGAACTAGCGGTGATGGTAAAGCCGCCCATCCGGAGGGTTTGGCCTGGAGCCAGCGTTCCTTCGGTGGTGATATTATCCTTGAGAACAAGGTGAGACATCGATCTTGTTGTCGATGGCACAGTAGAACTCTCAATGAAAGCACCAATGTCGGTGTCAAAACTGGCGGATCTCGGGTAGGGGGTCCCAAACTATGCGTCTATGGTCGATGGTAACAAGAGACAAGGGACACGATGTTTACCCAGGTTCGGGCCCTCTCTATGGAGGTAATACCCTACATCCTTCTTGATTGATATTGATGAATATGAGTGTTACAAGCATCTATCTACCTCGAGATCGTAATGGCTAAACCCTAGAGGTCTAGCGTGTATGGCTATGATAATTAGTACCCTCCATCCGGACTAAGTCCTCTGGTTTATATAGACACTGGGAGGATCTAGGGTTACATAAGGTCGGTTACAAAGAAAGGAATCTACATATTCAGTCGCCAAGCTTGTCTTCCATGCCAAGGAGAATCCTATCCGGACACGAGTATAGTCTTCGGTCTTTGTACCTTCACAGCCCATCAGTCCGGCCCATGGCTAACAGGCCAGACGCCCGAGCACCCCTTAATCCAGGACTCCCTCAATGGGGAGTGCAAGGTAGGCGAAGGGAAGGGAGCCAACAGTGCAACCAAAGATGTGCACCAGCTCTTCTGCTTGCTGCGGGGTCTGGTTGATGGGTATCAATGTGGACTTGTGCAAGTTGATCCACAATCCCAGTGAGGTAGCTTAATCCACAAGGATGGACTTCATCCAAGCAGCTTGGTTAGAGCAAGTAGGCATCACCAGGATCGTCTCATCCGCGTAGTAAACCACCGGATAATCATACCTTCGATTACATGGGAAGGGAAGACTGAGAAGATGTTTAGCAAATGCATCATTGATTGCTTCTTGGAGTAGATCTGCGGGGAGGACAAAAATCAGTGGTGACAAGGGATTGCCCTGCCTCACACCACACTTGCATTGGAACTTTCTGCCGGATACTACATTTAAAAGGACCGAGGAAACACAGGAAGCAAAAATAGATTCCATCCAGCCCAACCATCTATCATCAAAACCCATGTGCCTCATGTTCTCCAACATCGGTTCATGCTCGATTGTATCGAAAGCCTTGGTGAAACCAAGTTTGAGGAGAATGGTCTGACGCGAAGATGTTTGACATTGATGGATGTATCCAAAGGTCCACGCCAGGCAATCTTGAATAGTTCACCCTGTAATGAACCCATATTGGTTCCTGTGTATGATTTTCATAATCACTTTCGCCAGGTGGTTGGCTAGTATTTTTGTGATGATTTTCAGACAACAATTCAACAAAGTGGATAACAATTCAACAAAGTGATGGGTCTGTAGCCATTGGCTGTCTCCGGGGAAGCAATTTTCGGTATCAAAGTGATATACCCTTCACTAATACTAGTGATATCCAACTAACTATCATAAAAATCTTGACACATTTTATAGAAATCATCCTTGACAATCTGCCAGCAGCTCTTAAGAAAGCAGCCATTGAAACCGTCAGGTCCGGGAGCCCGGTTGGTTGGCATCTCCTTGACTATGGCATCGATCTCTTCCTTAGAAAAAGGGGTAGATAGCTCTTCGAAACCATGCTACCTTTTTCAGATGTATGCCATGTATGTGTAGCCATGGTTGAAATGCCCCCATTCCTTTTCTTCCTATCAATTTTCTTTGATTCATTTATTTGACTAAATGATAATATATGCCCCATGGTTAATTAGTCCCTAAAATGCTACCTTTGGTTTGTGAAAAAGATCTGGAGTGGTTTCTGTAGCTGCTGTTATGTTTCATTGATTCAGTTATGTAGTAGGATAGTTCCAATGGATTTTACTAAATTGTTTTGTAGCTTTACTTTGTGAAAATTCCTCAATTGGTTTATCTAACATTTCTTGTCTGTTAGCAGCTGGAGCATACTTGGCAAATGAGCCTTGTTGTGAGTGGTGGTGCAACGGTGCCCTCGACAAGTAGGGCAATGGACAAACACGAGTAAGTCACCAAAGATGACTGGATGCATGATACGTCTCCAACGTATCTATAATTTTTTATTGTTCCATGCTATTATCTATTATATCAAACGGAGTCCAAACGGAACTAAACTTTACAATGATTTTTCTTGGACCAGAAGACACCCACGAAACTTGGAGATGAAGTCAGAGGAGTCCTGAGGCGGCCACAAGCCTTTGGGTCGCGCCCTAGGGGGGGCTGAGGGCTTTTGGGCCCCTCGGAGCTCCTCTAACCCTAATCTTTGGCCTATAAATTCACAAATATTCCCAAACAAACGGAAGCGTCCACCAAAATACTTTTCCGCCCCGCAAGCCTCTATTCCCGCGAGTTCTCATCTTGGGGCCTTTTCCAGCATACTGTCGGAGGGGGATTCGATCACAGAGGACATCTACATCAACTCTATTTCCCTACCGATGAAGCGTGAGTAGTTTACCACAGACCTATGGGTCCATAGATAGTAGCTAGATGGCTTCTTCTCTCTCTTTGATCTTCAATACAATATTCTCCTCGATGTTCTTGGAGTTCTATCCGATGTAATATTCTTTTGAAGTGTGTTTGTCAAGATCCAATGAATTGTGGATTTCTGATCAGATTATCTATGAATATTATTTGAGTCTTTATTGAATTCTTATATGCATGATTTGATATTCTTATATTTCTCTTCAAATTATCGTTTTGGTTTAGCCAACTAGATTGGTATTTCTTTCAATGGGAGAGGTGCTTAGTTTTGGGTTCAATCTTGTGGTGTCCTCACCAGGTGACAAAGTAGGGGTAGCAAGGCACGTACTGTATCATTGCCATCAAGGGTTAAAAGATGGGGTTTTCATCATATTGCTTGAGTTTATCCATCTACATCATGTCATCTTACTTAAGGCGTTAATCCATTCTTATGAACTTAATACTCTAGATGCACGCTATATAGCGGTCGATGTGTGGAGTAATAGTAGTAGATGCAGAATCATTTCGGTCTACTTGATACGGACGTGATGCCTATATTCATAATCATTGCCTTGGATACCGTCATAACTTTGCACTTTTCTATCAATTTCTCGACAGTAATTTGTTCACCCACCATATTATTTTCTTTCAAGAGAGAATCCTCTAGTGAAACCAATGGCCCCCAGGTCTATTTTCCATGTTTGCAAGTGACCGTGAAGGGATTCACAACCCCTTTATCGCATTGGGTGCAAGTGTTTGATTGTTTGTGCAGGTGCATAGATTGGAGACTTGCGTGTATCTCCTACTGGATTGATACCTTGGTTCTTAACTAAGGGAAATGCTTATCTATACTTTGCTGCATCACCCTTTCCTCTTCAAGGGAAAAACCAACGCAAGCTCAAGAAGTAGAAAAGCACTCAAAAAAGTTTACCATGTTGGAGCTATGTCAGGTACCTATTGTTCTTTTGTGTTGTGTGTTTTATATTTGTCTCAGAAACTCATTCCATAATCAATTTGCAGGTTGTACAAGGGAAGTTAATGAATATACTTGCGACCCTATTACTCTCAGGTAAATCACTAATTATTACACACTCTTTCGTAGTTGAAGTACCTACCAAAGGTAGTTATTTTATCCTTCTAACACGAGCAATGAACATTTTTTGCCATGAATTATGGTCACATTATTGCTTCTTGATTTAAAATATTCAGTAGAGGGTTGTGGCAATTTGGAGTGCAGAATTATTAAGTACAGAGCAAGGATTCCAATTGGTCATACAGGAAGTGTTACTCTTGCAAGAGCTATGCAATTAAAGTTCATTTAATTTCAGTTTCACCATACTATGAAAAGGGTACAACCTACCAATCTTGAGAGCATTAATGTAAAAACTTTTTGTAGCTTAGAAATCCAATGGAAACTAATAAGGTAAATATGATCCTTTGTTGTAGACTTGCAGTTATATTTTATTCATTACCCTGCTGCAAGCTCATGGGTGTGTACTATATATAAGTAAATTGTCTTTCCTTCTAGGTCCATGGGACCAAATTGCTAAATGATTTTGGCATCTCCTGATTTTCCTTCTCCACGGTTTTCCATGTTCCATGGTCTGAATTTAGTTTTTTTCTTGGTCTAAACTCTGTGCAAATTGATGGAACCCACACTATATGCAAGTTCGGTTTGCCTTTTCCTTTAAAGATTTGTACTGTTGTATTTTTTTAATTGTCAACGCAACAAAATACCAGTTATGTCATGTATGCTTCTTTGATAGCAATTTATTAAGTATTTATACCATAACTTTTCTGATATAAGTACTATAATTGTAATAGTAGCAACCTAAATTTATCATTGGCTTGAAGATAAAATATTTGTGAGGATAGAACATGAAAATATATAAAACATTTCTCCTTTT
Source organism: Triticum urartu (assembly GCF_003073215.2). Lineage (NCBI taxonomy): Eukaryota > Viridiplantae > Streptophyta > Magnoliopsida > Poales > Poaceae > Triticum > Triticum urartu. Next base: position 282,536,111 of record NC_053027.1, on the reverse strand, counting down.
GGGTAATATGTTTCCCTTTTGCTAATCTTTGTTACTTGCCTACACATCTGTGCATACTATTCACTAATGCTACAGATAACCAACAAGTATAGGGGATCGCAACAGTTTTCAAGGGTAGAGTATTCAACCCAAATTTATTGATTCGACACGAGGGGAGCCAAAGAATATTCATGAGTATTAGCAGCTGAGTTGTCAATTCAACCAGACCAGAAAGACATAATATTTGCAGCAAAGTATTTAGTAGCAAAGTAATATGGAAGTAACGGTAACAGTGGCAAAAGTAACAGTAGCAGATTGTAGTGATTGGAACAGCAGTAGCAATGAAAGTAACTTTGCAAAGATCAATATGTGAAAAGCTCATAGGCATTGGATCGGTAATCATAATTATGTTGGATAATATTAATCATGTAGTAGTCATAACCTAGGGTGACACAGAAATAGCTCCAGTTCATCAATATAATGTAGGCATGTATTCCGTATATAGTCATACGTGCTTATAGAAAAGAACTTGCATGACTTCTTTTGTCCTACCCTCCCATGGCAGCGGGGTCCTAATGGAAACTAAGGGATATTAAGGCCGCCTTTTAATAGAGAACTGGACCAAAGCATTTGCACTTAGAGAATACATGAACTCCTCAAACTACGGTAATCACCAGAAAGAATCCCAATTATTGTCACCTTTGGGTATGCGGATCATAACTTGTAATAGGTGTCTACAACTTGCAAGATAGGATCAAGAACAGAAATATATTCATGAAAACATAATAGGTTCAGATCTGAAATCATGGCACTCGGGCCCTAGTGACAAGCATTAAGCATAGCAAAGTCATAGCAACATCGATCTCAGAACATAGTGGATACTAGGGATCAAACCCTAACAAAACTAACCCGATTACATGATAAATCCTATCCAACCCATCATCGTCCAGCAAGCCTACGTTGGAATTACTCTCTCCCGGTGGTGAGCATCATGAAATTGGTGTTGGAGGAAGGTTGATGATGATGACAATGGCGACGGACCCCCCTCTCCGGAGCATGAACGGTTTCCAGACCAGCCCTCCTGATGAAGAACAGGAGGCGGCGGCGGGTCCGTATCGTAAAACGCGATGAATCCTTCTCTCTGGTTTTTCTCCCTGAAGAGGGTTTTCTGGAGTTGGAGTTCAGGTCGGAGGAGGTCCATGGGGCCAACAAGCCCTATAGGCGCGCCCCTAGGCTTGTGTCCACTGGGTAGACCCCCTCTGGTTAATTCTTGCGCCAGTATTTTTATGTATTCCAAAAATATTCTCCATAAAGTTCCGGACGATCCGAGCACTTTGATTTCTACACAAAAATAACACCATGGCAATTCTACTGAAAACAGCGTCAGTCCGGGTTAGTTTCATTCAAATCATGCAAATTAGTGTCCAAAACAATGGCAAAAGAGGTTGGAAAAGTATATACGATGGACACGTATCAACTCCCCCAAGCTTAACCCATTGCTTGTCCTCAAGTAATTCAGTTGACAAACTGAAAGTGACAAAGAAAAACTTCTACAAACTTTGTTTGATCTTGTTGTTGCAAATATGTATTGCCAATATTCATGTTTTGAGCAAAGATTATGAACATAAATGCAGAGCACGCCTGAAGATCAAGGACTGACTAGACATGATAATTCATGGCAAAAGAGACCCAGTCACACTCATACTCAACATCAATTTATAACAAAGCATACAAATGACAGTGGTGCTCTCAAGCTGGTGCTTTTTATAAGAAGATGATGACTCAACAATAAATGTAAATAGATAGGCCCTTCGTAGGTATGCTTTCACAGGGATTTGTAGAGGTGCCAGAGCTCGGAGCTTTTAAAATAGAGATAAATATAATTTTGAGCGGTATGCTTTCATTGTCAACATAACAATCAAGAGATCTCACTATCTTCCATGCTAGATACATTATAGGCGGTACCCAAACAGAATGGTAAAGTTTTTAATCCCCCTCCACCAACGATCACACTCCACAGCTAGCTGAATTCCCGGGTGTTGTCCATACCAAAAACAGTCCCGAGGGAGTTTTATTCTATGATCATATTTTTCTTTGATTTCAAGCATGGAACTGGGCATCCCAATTACCAGCCATTTTCTCATGAATGACAAGTGAATAAACACTCAGAATGAGAATAACCCACCTAGCATGGAAGATACTGACAGCCCCCAGTCACTACATGAGCGATTCGAGCATACACAACAAATTATTATTTGAAGGTTTAGAGTTTGTGACATGCAAATTTACTTGGAACGACAGGTAAATACCACATATAGGTAGGTATCTGATGTCTACTACTCAACTTTATTGTTGTAGAGTCGCGTTGGGCCTCCAAGCGTAGAGTTTTGCAGGACAGTAGCAATTTTCCCTCAAGTGGATGACCAAAGTTTATCAATCCGTGGGAGGGGTAGGATGAAGATGGTCTCTCTAAAACAACCCTACAACCAAATTAGAAAGAGTCTCTTGTGTCCCCAACACACCAAATACAATGGTAATTTGTGTTGGTGCACTAGTTCGGTGAAGAGCTGGTGATACAATCGTAGTAATGATAGTAGATATCTATTTTTGTGGTAGGAACAATAAAATATAGCAAGGTAGAAATTGATAAAATGGAGCACAAACGGTATTGCAATGCTTGAAAATGAGGCCTAGGGTCCGTACTTTCGCTAGTGCAATCTCTCAACAATGCTAATATAATTGGATCATATAACCATCCCTCAACACCTGTTTTTGGTGATGGTGTTGCATAAAATACCTACTTTACAGGTAACAAAACACCATATTTTGGGGCAATCCATTGCGGCTAGGTCTAATCCATCATTTGGGTGTGTTGACATGATTCCCAGCAAGTGCACCGGTAGCAAAAAAATGGCCACATCAGCAGCCAACTAGAACTGTCAGTGCCTAACAATCCTTTGCTTTGATTGAGCTGAATTTTCCCCAAAATATTAGTGAGTTCATTTATGATTTGTTGGATAATTTTTAAATTTTCTAAATGTGAAATTATGAACAAAAAATTTGACCAACAAAAGTCTTGCATCCATTCTTAAACCCTTCGATTGGAGCTGAGATATTTACTAATGAAAGGCATGCATCCATTATTAAACCCTTTGATTTGCGCATGTAGAACAAAGAAAAGATCATGAATCCTTGTCTTTTTTAGGTTTGTTGATAGGACGGATTGTCCATACATGAAATCTAGAACTAGGATTTTTTCCATTACTATGCGCAAACAATCTCTGATACAGGGCCGACCCTAAGGGGGCAGGTGGCGGCCACTAATACATCTCATACATATCTATAATTTTTTATTGTTTCATGCCCTTGAATGCCGTTTTGTATTCGTCTGCTTCGTGTAATCTTATCTGATGTTAACCAGCTCTCAGATCCAGCTTAGTAAACCAAATAACCACGTGTCATAATAGTACCTGCAAGATCTTTCTTTGGAGCATTCAAATGCAACAGCTAGCTGCCCAACGGCCAATGCCACAGGCAAATCTCCATTTTCCAACATTTAGGTTCCTAAACAAATATACGCGGTCAACACCAAAATTTCCACCTACAAATATAGGGTTTCAGGCTGGGGGCGGGGTACCTTACCAACAGTCATAGGTAGGAGAAGACGAGCAAACCTTGGGGTGGGGAGGTGGCAGGGAGACAGGATTACTCGACGACGTAGAAGAGCTGCTTCGGCTCCATCACCAACAACCACTTTGCCAGCGGCTGTCGCGTCCTGCTCTTCTATGTGATGTGTTATGTGCAAGAAAAATGCAAAAGTAACCCAATAAATAATAAATGCACTCTCTAATATTCTTTGGGAAATTCAACTCAATTGGAGCAAATGATTGTGAGATATTGACAATTCTAGTTGGATGTTAATGTGGACGGTTTTTATTTTTTCCGCCGGTGCACTTACAAACTGGATCCACTTGTCAGGAATCATGTCAACACATCTAAAATGATGGATTAGACCTAGCTGCAACGAATTACCCCAATATTTGGTGTTTTATGAAACTAACCTGTAAAGTGGGTGTTTTGTGCAACCCCATCCCCAAAAGTAGGAGGTTTGTGCAATTTCCTCGAACATGTGATGAAGAATCACTCTGAAGTTCCTATCCAATGGAGAACATAAGAAGAAATTGCTTTTTAGGGTACGAAACCACCTCAAAGATATTTTTTCGATCAATCTATCCTATATTTGTACTAAAATAACACCAAGCTATTCTTTCCAATCGATCTAACCAAGAGTTCGTACTAAAATAACACCATAGGATACACCTCAACCAAATGTAATGTCACCTAGGTACTCCAATGTCAGTGCGAGTATCCGTGAGTTGATTATGCGATGTGCATCAAACAGTTTTAGATTCATAATACTGAATCCAACACAAAGAACCTCAAAGAGTGCCCCAAGATTTCTATCGGAGAAACAATGACTAGAATGCGCATCAACCCCTATGCATAGATTACCCCAATGTCACCTCGGGAATCCGCAAGTTGAGTGCCAAGAGATAGATCAAGTGCTCTCAAAATCAACAAAGTATTCAATCTAATAAAAAAATAAAATCTCAAAGGGAAAACTCAATTCATCACTGCAAGATTGAGAGAGGGAAACATCATATGATCTGTAACACCCATGATGCGGCTGTATCTCCCACGTGTCGAGGCACGACTTAGAGGCATAACTGGATGGTGGTTTTGTCGCAAGAGGGGTAATCTTCACACAATCCCATGTACTGAATAAGAGAGGGATAAAGAGTTGGCTTACAATCGCCACTTCACACAAATAACAAGTTAAACATACATCATCCAGAGTACAATCAAGGTCTGACTATGGAACCAAAATAAAAGAAGACAACCCCAAATGCTAGATCCCCGATCGTCCCAACTGGGCTCCACTACTGATCAACAGGAAACGAAACATCATAACGACCAAAGTCCTCGTCGAACACCCACTTGAGTTCGGTACATCACCTGCAGTGGTATCATCGGCACCAGCAACTATTTGGAAGTATCTGTGATTCACGAGGACTCAGCAATCTCACACCCGTGAGATCAAGACTATTTAAGCTTATGGGTAGGATAAGGTAATGAGGTGGAGCTGCAGCAAGCGCTAAGAAAATATGGTGGCTAGCATACGCAAATAAGAGCAAGAAGAGAAGCAATAACCTTTGCAGTCTTGCATTCCAAACTTCTTCAGGCAATCTTTGAGGTATTTCTCTTGAGATATGAAGATGCCATTGCGTTGCTGTCGTATTTGAAGACCAAGGAAGAACTTCAGCTCACCCATCATGGACATCTGATATTGCTCTTGCATCATGTATCCAAACTCATCACTGTATTTCTGATTAGTGCAGCCGAAGATAATGTCATCCACATATATTTGGCACACAAACAGTTCACCATCATATGTCTTGTTAAAGAGTGTGGGATCCAGGGAACCAGGTTTGAAGCCTTTGCTCTTTAGGAAGTCCTTGAGTGTGTCATACCAGGCACGAGGGGCTTGTTTGAGGCCATACAGTGCCTTGTTGAGCTTGTAAACTATGTCAGGATGTTTTGGATCTTCAGAGCCAGGCGGTTGTGCAACATAGACTTCTTCTTCAATCTTGCCATTGAGAAAAGCACTCTTCACATCCATTTGATACAGAAGAATGTTATGATGATTTGCATAGGCCAGAAGTATGCATATAGCTTCAAGCCTAGCCACAGGAGCAAATGTTTCATCAAAGTCAATTCCATCAACTTGAGTATATCCTTAAGCAACTAGACGAGCCTTGTTTCTGAAAACTTGACCATGCTCATCTTGCTTGTTACGATATATCCATTTAGTGCCTATGACATTGTGTCTACGAGGATCAGGACGCTTGACCAGTTCCCATACATTATTTAGCTCAAACTTTTGAAGCTCTTCTTGCATAGCTTGAATCCATTCAGGTTCCATGAAGGCTTCATCAACTTTCTTGGGTTCACATATTGAGACGAATGCAAAGTGCCCACAGAAATTTGCTAGTTGTGTTGCCCTTGAACGAGTGAGTAGGGATGGCAATGGGTCGGGTTTGGGGCGGGTGGAGCTGGTCCAAATCCAACCCATGACCCATCTTCCTACCCTCTGCCCATCCACCAAATTATCCATGGGCACAACTTATGCCCATGCCCAAACCCACTAGATACCCACATACCCATGGAGCTCCATGGGCATAGAAAATTCAGCATGAAGCCTTCCCAAAGATCAAATTAACTCATCATCATTCACTCACAAATGACAACATAACTACATGCATAAGTAGGCAACAAGTAATACGATGAGTCCTTAAGTGTGACATAGCAGAGGTTGACTCTGCAGCATATAGCTCATGGCACAAGTTGCATATTTCCTTTCATTTCCCATTGATTCGCTCTTTCTACTATCACTGGCATATGACCCCACATGTCATACACATATCCATTGGATATCCATGGAGCACAAACTATAACCATGCCCAACCCGGCTGTTCGTGGGTATCCATATCCACGGACCCATGGGCGAAAATGTGCTCCATACCCTTGCCCAACCGGGTCGGGTATCCACGGGTATCCAGATCCATGGATAAAATTGCCATCCCTACGAGTGAGTGGACCAGGTGCATTGATGATATCAATTATCTTCTCAATCTGTACTTCATTTGCAACATGAGGATGAACTGGATGAAGATTTTGCTCTTGCTGATCATTTTCATCATTTGAAGGATTGTCTTCAGGCTAAGCATTGTCTTCAGGTTGATTTGGTGCAGAGATGATAAGTTCCTCTTCAGGCTGTACTTCAGACGGTATGGTTTCTCTAGTTCCCATAAGCTTGATGGATTCACTGGGTGGAATTTCATCTAGCACATTTGGCAGGTGCTCTCTTTGCGAGCCGTTAGTCTCATCAAACCGCACATCCATAGTTTCAACCACTTTATAGTGAAAGAGGTTGAAGACTCTGTAGGAGTGCGAATCCTTTCCGTAACCAAGCATAAAACCTGCATGTGCTTTCGGTGCAAATTTTGAAGTGTGATGTGGATCCTTGATCCAGCACCTGGCACCAAATACTTTGAAGTAACTGACGTTTGGCTTCTTACCAGTAAGGAGTTCATAGGATGTTTTGTTCAGAAGCTTGTGAAAATAAACACGGTTGATGACATGGCATGCAGTATCAATGGCTTGAGGCCAGAACTTCCTTGGAGTCTTGTATTCATCGAGCATCGTCCGAGCCATCTCAATGAGTGTTCGGTTCTTGCGTTCCACGATACCATTCTGCTGTGGCGTGTACGGAGCTGAGAACTCATGAGTGATGCCCAAAGTATCAAGATAAGTGTCGAGGCCGGTGTTCTTGAATTTAGTGACATTTTCACTTCTAATGTGCTTGATCTTGACACCATAGTTATTCATGGCTCGATTGGCGAAGCGTCTGAAGACATCCTGCACTTCAGTCTTGTAGAGGATTATATGCACCCATGTGTATCTTGAATAATCATCAACAATGATGAAGCCATAGAGACAAGCAGTAGTACTAAGAGTAGAGTAGTGAGTAGGACCGAAGAGGTCCATGTGTAGCAGTTCGAAGGGTTGAGTCATTGTCATGATTGTCTTCGAGGGATGGTTGGCCCTCGTCATCTTTCCAGCTTCGCAGGCACCGCATAAGTGATCCTTCTTGAACTTGACGCCCTTGATGCCTATGACGTGCTTCTTCTTTGCAAGAGTATGCAAGTTCCTCATGCCAGCATGCCCTAGCCTCCAATGCCAGAGCCAGCATTTTGAAGCTTTTGCAAGAAGACATACAGCGAGCTGTGGTCCTGCTGTGAAATCTACAATGTACAAATCATCTTTCCGATACCCTTCAAAGACTAGAGACTTGTTAGATTCCATTAGAACTTGGCAATGATATTTTCCAAATATCACAATCATGTTCAAACCGCAAAGCATTGAGACGGACATTAAGTTGAAACCAAGGGATTCAACAAGCATCACTTTATCCATGTGTTGATCCTTTGAGATTGCAACTCTACCTAGACCCAATACCTTGCTTTTACCAGTATCAGCAAATGTGATCTGACTTTGTTAGATGGACATAGAGTTGAGTCCATGAGAAGACTTCGCTTGCAAGTCATGTGATTAGTACACCCACTATCAATAATCCATTCTGAAGCAGCTGGTGTCATACCCTACAGTGCAGTTAGGGGGATAGGCTTCACGAAGAGAATTGTGAAGCATAAACATTTGACGAGCAAGTGGATTATGAAAGCTTAGATCGAGGTTAGGACTGATAGGGCAAGTAGCAAGCGACTCAGGAACAAAATATATATTAAGACCATTTGGGCATTTGATCTTGCGCCCTACAAGATGTTTAAGGTCCCCAGCAATAGCTCCAGACACATTTGATTTTCGGCTGGAGACCTTTCCCTGCAAAAGAGAGTTAAGCTTTCTTAGCCACCCACATCTTCAAGGGTGGCTTCGAAGCAATGAGTCTAAGTGCAGCATCTGAGAACTTTGGCTTTGGAGCCCTAGCAAATAGTCTTGCAGGTGGAAAATAGTACTCATAAGAATAAGCAGAGTAGTTCTGGATCTTATTAACATGGCGGTTTGATGAAACGCGCTCATATTCATAGGCCTGAGTATGGTTTCCCTGCAAAACATTTGCGTTAGTGCGACTCAGGTGAGTCCTCTGTCTGTATGAAGCCTTTGGACCATATGAAGCCTGTGGTCTGGGGTTTGTCTTCTTCACCCGTGGTGTCATGACGACATTCACAGGAAGATTCTCCAGACACTTTTTCGGCACCCAGACTTTCTTCATAGGTGGCTCATTCCTGTAGTTAGTACCAATATACCTGGCAAACACTTCACCATTCTAATTCTTAAACAGTTTATAGTTTGCATCAAAGGATTCATCAATGACAATAGGATTAGTGCAAGTGAAGCCTAATAGGGTGGATGGATCCACTGAAGGTTCCTTTGCAGCAACCCATGTGGTTTTGGGGTACTGCTCAGGTTTCCAGTAAGAGCCATGAGCATTCATTTTCCTTTCGAACCCAACACCCTCTTTCCTAGGGTTTCGATTCAGGATCTTCCTTTTGAGGACATCACATAGTGTCTGATGCCCTTCGAGACTTTTGTACATCCCTGTTTCAAGAAATGTCTTCAACCTAGCATTTTCATCAGCAATGGCATCCTCAGCAGAGGGGTTAGTTACCACATCAACAGTTGAAGATATTGCAACAGTAGCAGCAGTAGAACATCCAGCAACAGAAGTAGCATTGTCACGCTCAATGCATTTAAGACATGGTGGTTCAAATCCTTCCTGAGCGAGACTGACCTGTTTTGCATGAAGTGACTCGTTTTCCTTTTGAAGATCTTCATGAGCCGCTCTCAATATCTCAAGATCTTGCTTCCTTTGAAGATAATCATAGGAAAGCTTTTCATGAGTTGTTGAGAGCGTTTCATGATGACTTTCAAGTTCCTCATTGAAAGTGCATTATATCGACTAGAGGGGGGGTGAATAGGTGATTTTTATGGAAGTCTTCAAAACATGGGAGTTTTGAAGACAAACGATAGAAATGAACCTATGACCATGCAGCGGAAGGTAGACTACCCTAGACAAGCCATAGTCAAGTATTCAATGAAGTGAAAGCACAAAGACTAACAGCAGCTAGGTAGTACGGATCAGGATGGAAGATAATATGAAACCAATCTGAAAAAATAGTCACACAGTGAAGACAAATGGACAATGCAAATAGGCAATGACTTCACAAGGACCAACTGTAAATAAAGAGATGGGAAGGATAGAACCAGTGAGCTTGGTGAAGACAAAGGTTTGGTAGACCAGTTCCAACTGCGGTGACAGTTGTACGTCTGGTTAGGGCGGCTAGGTATTTAAACCTGGGGACACCCAGTCCTCAACACGCATCTCAGGACACTCAGTCCTCACAGTATTCCCCTTGAGATAAGGTCACACAGACCTCGCCAAATCACTTTGGTAAGTCTTCAAGGTAGACTTCCAAACCTTCACAGACTTCGTTCACCGGCGATCCACAATGACTCTTGGATGCTCAGAATGCGACGCCTAACCGGCTGGAGGATTCACAGTCCTCAAGTGTAATAAGTCTTCAGATCACACAGATAGGAAGACTTTAGTGATGCCTAACACTCTTTGGCTCTGTGTGTTTAGGGCTTTATCGTCGCAAGGAATTCTCTCTCAAAGGCTTCGAGGTGGGTTGCTTTCAAACGACAAAAGCCGTACTCTAACTCTGAGCAGCCAACCGCTTATGGTTGTAGGGGGTGGGCTATTTATAGCCACTGGGCAACCCGACCTGGTTTGTCCGAAATGACCCTTGGTCACTAAGGAACTGACACATGTTCCAACAGTCAGATTTCAAACACACACGGCAACTTTACTTGGACTACAAGCAAAGCTGACTTATCCAACTCTGGACAAGATTTGCTCTTATAGTCTTCACTCGAAGACATAGGATTTTGGTTAAGCATCATTTCAGTCATTCTGACTTGTTCTCTTGGACCCCACTTAACAGTACGGTGGTTCCTATGACTCAACAAAGAAAAAACACAGAACAACAAAACTGCTAAGTCTTCGCGCTCCATAGTCTTCACGCGATGTCTTCTCTTGTCATAGTCTTCAATGTGAATGTCTTCACATACCACCTCTGACTTCAATGTTTTCATACATTTTTAGGGGTCATCTCTGGTAGGAAAACCGAATCAATGAGGGACTTCTACCTGTGTTATCCTGCAATTCTCACAAACACATTAGTCCCTCAACTAGGTTTGTCGTCAATACTCCAAAACCAACTAGGGGTGGCACTAGATGCACTTACAATCTCCCCCTTTTTGGTGATTGATGACAAACTAGTTGAAGTTTTCAACGGGGGAATAAAATATGTGAAATTGTAAAGGATAGGTTATTGTCTTCATAAGTGGCAAAGGCTCCCCCTGAAGATGTGCATATAAGTAATTTGCTTTTGGTATGCAAATGCACATGGCAGGTTGTACTTGTGGAGATCCTCTTCAACTTATGATGACAATTCATCATGCATGAAAAGTATGTGAAGATAATGACATGCATAATGAAAAATGGACGTCTACAAAATGATCTAAGTGCGGAATTTATCATCGCACATGCGGAATTTATCATTGCATCACAGAAAAGCGAATAAGTAGCAGATGACCATTGAGTTTGAGTGTTACAACTCAAAGAACCAAATGTATCAAAACGCGAGAGTTGTAAACACTAGGCAAGATATAAAACTACTGCCCATATGAACCCGCTTGAAGACTATCAAACTCATATGCTTCTCCCCCTTTTGTTAGTAAGGACCAAAAAGGTTTGAAGACATAGAGCACCTACTCGTCCCCGTGAGGAGTTGGTGAAGCAGCAGGGTCTTCGTTATTGGTTGGCGGTGCAGACGAACTCGGTGCAGTGTTGATTCGCGCTGAAGGTGGTGAAGTAGCATCGTCTTCATCATCGATGACACGTGCATTCACCGTTGCAGCAGAGGAGGAGAACTCAGAGTCTTCAAGAGATGGAGTTCGTCGCAACACAGTCCTTCTTTGAGGTGTTGAGTCAAACTTGAAGCGTTCAGAGAAGCCATCCTCTTGATGATCATCTTCAGAACACATAAGCGTCAGCCCTTTCCATGTACACCGACAGGTTTCATGGGCAACAAAGGCATTCTTGGTGGCAAGGTTGCGAATCCTGTTTACGTCCACCAAGAGGCTTTGCATTTGGTGCTTCAGCCAGTCATGATGCTTATCCTGTTTCTGATGAAGGGCAACCAGAAGCTCTCGGTCATTGAGAACACGGGATCACTTCTTGGGCCGTTGTGCAATGGTGCTTTCAGTGGCTTCAGTGAGGGCACGATGAGGTGCACGGGTAGTACCAGCCAGAGGATAAACACGAGTGACTGCTGGGTCGCCTTCAATGTGTTGAGGGAAACTTTGCTTATCAGCATTCTGAAGACTAAGGGGCTCCTTGGCAGGCTCTGGATAGATGGCTTCAACTGACATATCGACGTCAGGCATAAAGATCCGATGATTGCGAGCAGAAGGCTGATAGGTGAAAGCTGAGTGTAGTTTGATCAGCCGCATAATCCATGGAGCGTAAAACTTCAAGCCAAAGAGATCAGATCCTGATGCAGCAAGTTGGCGGACGAAGAAGTCTTGTGCATTGAAGCATTTGCCGTGAAGAATATGAAAGACCAAAGTCTTCATTGCACCTTCCAGCTTTGCATGTGGAGAATGTCCTTTGATGGGCCAGAGAGTTCGCCTTATAATGTGATAGATAGTGCGTGGCAGATACTCAAGGTCTTCAACAAAGAATTCCTTAGGATATGCAGCATCTGGAGGCAAAGGCTTCATCATGCTAAGCATCTGACACATGTTTGGTTCAGGCTTGTGAAAAATTCTCTCCATAGCTGCACTGTGAAGCTGACAACCAGGTTCATAAAGATCTCCTAGAGTGGGCAGACCAGTGAGCTCAATGATATCAAAGGCTTTGGCTTCATGATGAACATTGCCTGTCATCCACTCAAGGACCCAAGTCTTCGGATCTCTGTTGTAGCCACGAATATGAAGAGTGGCATAGAATTGGAGCAGCAATTCTTCATTCTAGTGCTCCTTATCAGTGACGAACGGCAACAATCCAGACTCTTTGAAGCAATCCAGAGCTTCTTCTAGACAAGGCAGACCAGTTATGGCTTCAGTGTCAAGACGCGTATGTGGGAAAATGCGACCTTGATTGTACAGAATGCATGAGTAATAACTGCGCTGCTGATAGCTCCAGAACCGATCAGAAGATATTCTTGCCTTGGTGTAGGGGTTCTTGGCGCTATCAAAGAAGGTGTTGTGTGCCTTGAAGCCATTGATATTAAAAGATCTGGGTGCAGATGCAGTACCTGGAAACCTGGGCAACCTTGGCATTGGCTTCTGAACCTGAGGCCTGTGCTCAATGTGATAGTCAAACTGAGGACCAGCAGCAGGCGGAGGAGTCAGAAAAGGCCATTTTATAGTGATAAGTTGGCCATAGTTGAATGCTTGCTCGATAGTGTGTGGCCTTGGTGGCGGAACAGGAGCAGTGGCATCAACAGAGGCGTCAGGCTGCACATCTGTTGCAGGTGCATCATTGGCTTCATTGGCCTCTGGCACAGTGTTAGGTGTAGGCTCCACAGTGTCTTCAGCCATGACCACGTCATTGGCTTTAGTGGAGTTAGTGGTGGCAGCCTCAGGATTCTCAACCTCCACTTCAGAAGCTGGAGGGTCGGTCATGTTCTCCTCGAGAACAACATCTTGGTGAGACGGGGGTGTAGCAACTCTTGGGGCTTCTTCTTCATCGGTTGATGCAGTCGGAATATCTTCAGCCATTTTGGCTTCGGATTCAGAGACAGTCACAGTAGGAGTGGCATCTGGAAACACTTGACGTGCAACAGATTGGTGGTGCACTTCTCCTTCTGGAATGCTCGAAAGAGGGACTTGAGGCCTTGGTCGTTTGCGAAGCCTGCGTAGCGCTGGCGATGCCTGTGGAGATGGAGTTGGCTGGGCCTCAAAGTCGTCTTATTTGTCTTGCATAGGTGGTGTGACTTGTTGTTGTTGGGGAGTACTCGAGGTGTCTTGTTGTTGTGGGTGATCAGCCCACGATGCATCCTGAGCAGTTGGCGTCAGAGGACGACCAATGCTGATGAGTTCGCTGTGCGTGAGCACAGGCGATGATACCAGTTGGTGCTCGATCTGAGGAAGGACTTCATCATCTTCAACATTGTCATGTTGACCAATGTCTTCAGCAGCGATGGGGTCAACTGTTGGAATGTCTTCAGCTTCAGGAGCCTCTGTGGAAGCAGGCTCATGAACTACTGTCCGTCGTTCTTGATGCGAGGAATCAGGGCGAGCAACAGGTATGGGTTCTACAACAAGGGGCTCTGTGGGAGCAGCCCGATCTTTCTTGGTTCTGCGCTTCTTCTTGGAGGGAGCGACATCAGAAGCATCAGGATTTTTCCTCTTTCTGGCTTCAGCCTCGGCAGTCCTCGTCTTCTTCAATTCTGAAGCGGTTGACCGAACCTTTGGCTTCGAGCCAGTCATGCTGCTTGGAAAGACTATGCATGGCTCTTCCCGCCTTGAAGGTGCAGATTGGTCTGTTGATGGCTTCTTCTTCTTTGCAGCCATTCTTGGGTTGATGCCAGGACAACCAAGAGCCTTGCGCTTCTCAGCCTCATTGTAGGCTTGCACACACTTGTCAGCCAGGCTCTTCATGCGCTCACGAGAACCTTTAGCTTCTTCACGCTTCTTGAGAAAGGCTTCCTTGAGCTCGTGCAGCATAATCTTGAAGTTTTTCACATCTTGCATGCTGAGCTTGGCCATGTGCTTCTTGAACTGAGCTTTCTCATAGTCGATCTTTTGCTTCAGTTCAACGATGCGCTGAGCTAGAGCTAGCTCAGAAGCAATGGCGCCTGTGAAGGCGACACTAAGGCCAATTGGAAGTTGCATATCTTCAAAGCTAAGGTTGGGCAGATCAATGGCGTCGTTGCGTAGAATAGCAGCAACAGTCAGTTCTTGGCTGGTGGGTTGCATGGGCATCTTTACTCTTGAGGGCTTGGAGATGCGTGACAAATCTTCGGACTGCACACTGTGTTCAGGAGGTGCAGTGGCCAGAGGCTTCTCCTGTAAGACCTTTGGTGCAGGAGCAGGCTTTGAAGCTTTAGGCTTCTTCAGTTTCTTTGGCTTCGGCGGTGCAGGCGCTTCATCAGATTCAGCGTCATCTGCTGGCTCATCCACGGCTGTCCCTTGAACCATGATATGAGTGATGAGACCTTCCAGGTTGTAGAAGGGCCCAACAAGATTGGGTTCAACTTCGCGGGTGCCATCGGCACGGGGAGCAGAAGGACCAGGGTTGAAGTCTAGTCCCAATGACTTCTTGTTTTGCTTAGCCGAATTCTTGGCAAACTGGAAGCTGCAGTTGAACAGATTGTCGTCATGACACCATAGCAATGACGATGGGTCTGCATCCACAGGCTGTGGTCCACGGACCATGCAGGGATAGAAGCCTTGTTCAATGGCTTCATCTCTGGACCTGGGTTGAAGATTTCTGTATAGGATGTCTCCCCATGGTCGCTTGATGGCATTCTTCTCAGCATATTCCTGGGTCACAAACTTGTACTTGAACCATTGCTCGGCCCAGTATCTTCGAATCCATTGGATTCGTGTCTTGCGCTGATTGTAATCCTCTTCTAGATCTGTCTTGTACAGCTCTAAGAGGTCATCAGGTAGATCTCTTGATGTTCCCCCTCGATGTTGTCTGCCACCCTTCATTGCTGATTTCTCTGTAGCCATGAACTTCAAACTGAATGGCTTCAACATGTTCAAAGGTTTCAAAGGCTTCCGCTTGCTGGTCAAACAGGAACTGGCTTCGGGAGAATTTATATGATGCTGTAAGAATTCTGCAAATGAATGCAGACTATGAGAACCAAGGGATTCTCCCACGGACATGTACCTGTGACAGCATTAAGGTGCGAGGGAAGGGGAAGAGGTCATATGCATTCTCAGAAGATTTTGAAGATAAATCAGTTTAGAAGACATTGACCTCATAGTGCGAAGACATTCACTCATAGATAGAGAGTTGGTTCCAGATTTGTACGAATCCATGAATAAGTACAAGTGAGGAATCTAACTACTTTGTGAAGCATAAGTGAACATACTAGGCATATTATGAGATGCAGTATGAAATAGATCCAACTTGTGTGAACAGAAACTGCTTGTGGTAGAAAGTGATGAATCTATAGGATCAAAGGGGCCGTAAAAAGGAAGTTTTATTTACCACACAAAGAACTACTAGACGGAGTGGGATAGGAGGCCGAGCAGTTCGATCGTCCGTGCCCTAACTTGGCGACGGAGGACACCTACGGCAACGGCGGAGAAGACGATGTCCGCGGCCGGCGTGAAGACGGCGTCGGTGAGGTCGCAGCAGCTAAGCGCTTCATCGCCGGCGTCGTCGAGGGCTAGCGGTGGCGCTAGGGTTTGTGCGAGAGTGGAAGAAAGGATAATGACTGTGGTGAGGCGTGTATTTATAGGGATAGGGACGACACAGTGTTATTACACAGGTGCCCCTGGCAATTCACATCTGAAGGGCACGTGGCTATCATGCAACATATCGGAGGTTGTTCCATGTTCCCATGCACGCCTGGATTGTCGAGTGGTCGTTCCCACTTCTCGAGTTTCAGGTGAAAGGATTTAGCATTGAAAACAGACTTAATGTTTGTCTCTGTATCTTCTGCTGACAAGGACGCAGAGAAGATATTCGACAGTTTCAATAGAATGCATATGATTTGGAGAGATAGAGTTTGAGATAGAAAGCATAGAGAGGTTAGGGTCCGACCACATTCACTTAGTTCAAAATATTCAACAAGAAGACATAGCTATAAGTGAATGCTATAGAGGACAGAAGACTAGTATATATATATGAGAAAGACAATGAAATCAACATAGTGAAGATAATCATGAAGACAAGTTGAGATTGAAGCCAAACCAAATGTGAAGACATACCAAACGTAACGCCATGAGTGAAACACTTCAAACAGAAAAATTTGGTGGTGGTGTTACCCACCGTATAGGAAGTATTAGACCCAGACACGGCGCACAATTATCGTGGCGCTCCAAAGTCAAATTCCACATTAATGTATTCACACTTAGAATGTAAGTCTTCATTGATTGAAGATATACTTTACTTCGTGTGTTGCACATCTAAGTCATCAATATGCATAAGTGTTAGGATGTGTGCCTGATCACAGGACATTTGAGGATTCCAAGATATTTAGCTCACACCATAACATGCAAAACCTCTTCTCATTCAAGGGCTTGGTGAAGATATCTGCCAATTGCTCTTCAGTGTTGACGTGTATAATATCAATATCTTCCTTCACAACATGATCTCTGAGAAAGTGATGACGAATTTCAATGTGCTTTGTCTTCGAGTGCTGAACTGTTGTTGGCAATCTTGATGGCGCTTTCGTTGTCGCAGTAGAGTGGCACTTGCTTCAGATGAATGCCA
Source organism: Triticum urartu (assembly GCF_003073215.2). NCBI lineage: Eukaryota > Viridiplantae > Streptophyta > Magnoliopsida > Poales > Poaceae > Triticum > Triticum urartu. The sequence goes on along the minus strand of NC_053027.1, from coordinate 282,519,031 downwards.
TAGTCTTTGAGTGTTTGCTTCATCCATAGAAGCTGAGCGCAGCAAGATCCAGCAGCAATGTATTCAGATTCAGAAGTGGAGAGAGATACACAGTTCTGCTTCTTTGAAGACCAACATACAAGTGATCGTCCCAGAAAATGACACGTGCCTGATGTAGACTTGCGATCCACCTTGTCACCAGCATAATCAGCATCCGAGAATCCAACCAGATCAAACTCTAAGCCCTTTGGATACCATAATCCTAATGTTGGGGTGTAAGCCAAATATCGAAGAATTCGCTTCACAACTAAGTGATGCGATTCCTTTGGTGCCGCTTGGAATCGAGCACACATGCAAACACTAAGCATAATATATGGCCTAGATGCACATAGATAAAGTAAAGAACCAATCATGGAGCGGTATAACTTTTGATCGAACTCTTTACCATTGTCGTCGGGACCTAGATGATGTTTGGCTGGCATTGGCGTCATGAAGCCTTTGCAGTCTTGCATCCCAAATTTCTTCATGCAATCTTTGAGGTACTTCTCTTGAGATATGAAGATGCCGTTGCGTTGCTGACGTATATGAAGACCAAGGAAGAACTTCAGCTCACCCATCATGGACATCTGATATTGCTCTTGCATCATATATCAAAACTCTTCACTGTATTTCTGATTGGTGCAGCCGAAGATAATGTCATCCACATATATTTGGCACACAAATAGTTCACCATCATATGTCTTCGTGAAGAGAGTGGGGTTGAGGGAACCAGGTTTGAAGCCTTTGCTCTTTAGGAAGTCTTTGAGTGTGTCATACCAAGCCCGAGGGGCTTGTTTGAGGCCATACAGTGCCTTGTTGAGCTTGTACACCATGTCAGGATGTTTTGGATCTTCAAAGCCAGGCGGTTGTGCAACATACACTTCTTCTTCAATCTTGCCATTAAGAAAAGCGCTCTTCACATCCACTTGATATAGAAGAATGTTATGATGATTTTCATAGGCCTGCAGTATGCGTATGGCTTCAAGTCTAGCCACAGGAGCAAATGTTTCATCGAAGTCAATCCCTTCAACTTGAGTGTAACCTTGAGCAACGAGACGAGCTTTGTTTATGACAACTTGACCATGCTCATCTTGCTTGTTGCGATATATCCATTTGGTGCCTATTATATTGTGCTTGCGAGGATCAGGACGCTTAACCAGTTCCCATACATTATTCAGCTCAAACTGTTGAAGCTCTTCTTGCATAGCTTGAATCCATTCAGGTTCCATGAAGGCTTCTTCAACTTTCTTGGGTTCAGATATTGAGACGAATGCGAAGTGCCCATAGAAATTTGCTAGCTGTGTTGCCCTCGAACGAGTGAGTGGACCTGGTGCATTGATGCTATCAATTATTCTCTCAATCTGTACTTCATTTGCACACGAGGATGTACAGGACGAAGATTTTGCTCTTGCTGATCATTGTCATCATTAGAAGGATTGTCTTCAGGCTGAGCATTGTCTTCAGTTTGATCAGGTGCGGAGATGATAAGTTCCTCTTCAGGCTGAGATTCAGATGGTATGATTTCTCCAGTTCCCATAAGTTTGATTGATTCACTGGATGGAACTTCATCTAGCACGTTTGGCAGGTGCTCTCTTTGTGAGCCGTTAGTCTCATCGAACCGCACATCCACTGTTTCAACCACTTTATAGTGAAAAAGGTTGATGACACTGTAGGAGTGCGAATCCTTTCCATATCCAAGCTTAAAACCCTCATGTGCTTTTGGTGCAAATTTTGAAGTGTGATGTGGATCCTTGATCCAGCACCTGGCACCAAATACTCTGAAGTAACTGGCATTTGGTTTCTTGCCAGTCAGGAGCTCATAAGATGTCTTGTTGAGAAGCTTGTGAAGATAAACACGGTTGATGATATGGAATGCAGTATCAATGGCTTCAGGCCAGAACTTTCTTGGAGTCTTGTATTCATCAAGCATCGTCCGGGCCATCTCAATAAGTGTTCTGTTCTTCCGTTCCACGACGCCATTCTGCTGCGGTGTGTACGGATCTGAGAATTCATGTGTAATGCCCAAAGTATCAAGATAAGTGTCTAGACCAGTGTTCTTGAATTCAGTGCCATTGTCACTTTTGATGTGCTTGATCTTGACGCCATAGTTGTTCATGGCTCGATTGGCGAATCGTCTGAAGACATCCTGCACTTCAGTCTTGTAGAGGATTATATGCACCCAAGTATATCTTGAATAATCATCAACAATGACGAAGCCATAGAGACAAGCAGTAGTAGTAAGAGTTGAGTAATGAGTGGGACCAAAAAGGTCCATTTGGAGCAGTTCGCAGGGTTGAGTCGTTGTCATGATTGTCTTCGAGGGATGCTTGGCCCTCGTCATCTTTCCTGCTTCACAGGCACCTCATAAGTGATCCTTCTTGAACTTGACGCCCTCGATTCCTATGACATGCTTCTTCCTTGCAAGGGTTTGGAAGTTCCTCATGCCAGCATGCCCTAGCCTCCGATGCCAGAGCCAGCATTCAGAAGCTTTTGCTAGAAGACATACGGCAAGTTGTGGTCCTGCTGAGAAATCTACCACGTACAAATCATCTTTCTGATACCCTTCAAACAATAGAGACTTGTCAGATTCCATTAGAACAAGGCAACGATATTTTCCAAACATCACAATCATGTTTAAACCGCAAAGCATTGAGACAGACATTAAGTTGAAACCAAGGGATTCAACAAGCATGACTTTATCCATGTGTTGATCCTTTGAGATTGCAACTCTACCTAGACCCAATACCTTGCTCTTATCAGTGTCAGCAAATGTGATGTGACTTTTGTCAGATGGACGTAAGGTTGAGTCCATAAGAAGACTTCACTTTCCAGTCATGTGATTAGTACACCCACTATCAATAATCCATTCTGAAGCAGCTGGTGTCGTACGCTACAGTGCAGTTAGGGGGATAGGCTTCACGAAGAGAATTGTGAAGCATAAACATTTGACGATCAAGTGGGTTGTGAAAGCTTAGATCGAGGTTAGGACTGATAGGGCAAGTGGCAAGCGACTCAGGAACAAAATACATAATAAGACCATTTGGGCATGATCTTGCGCCCTACAAGATGTTTAAGGTCCCCAGCAATGGCTTCAGACGATTTTGGTTTTCGGCTGGAGACCTTTCCCTACAAAAGAGAGTTAAGCTTTCTTAGCCACCCACATCTTCAAGGGTGGCTTCGAAGCAATGAGTCTAAGTGCAGCATCTGAGAACTTTGGCTTTGGAGCCCTAGCAAAAAGTCTTGCAGGTGGACAATAGTACTCATAAGGATAAGCAGAATAGTTTTTGGTCTTATGAACATGGCGGTTTGATGAAATGCGCTCATATTCATAGGCCTGAGTAAGGTTTCCCTGCAAAACATTTGCGTTAGTGCGACTCAGGTGAGTCCTCTGTCTGTATGAAGCCTTTGGACCATATGAAGCCTGTGGTCTGGGGTTTGTCTTCTTCACTTGTGGTTTCATGATGACATTCACAGGAAGATTCTCCAAACACCTTTTCGGCACCCAGACATTCTTCATAGGTGGCCCATTCCTGCAGTTACTACCAATATACCTGGCAAACACTTCACCATTCTGATTCTTAAACAGTTTATAGTTTGCATCAAAGGATTCATCAATAACAATGGGATTAGCACAAGTGAAGCCAGATAGGGTGGATGGATCCGCTGAAGGTTCCTTTGTAGCAACCCATGTGGTTTTGGGGTACTGCTCAGGTTTCCAGTAAGAGCAATCAGCATTCATTTTCCTTTCGAACCCAACACCCTCTTTCCTAGGGTTTCGGTTCAGGATCTGCCTTTTGAGGACATCACATAGTGTCTGATGCCCTTTGAGACTTTTGTACATCCCTGTTTCAAGCAATGTCTTCAACCTAGCATTCTCATCAGCAATAGCAGTGGTATCCTCAGCAGAGGGGTTAGTTACCACATCAACAGTTGAAGATATTGCAATAGTAGTAGAAGTAGAACACCCAGCAACAGAAGTAGCATTGTCACGCTCGATGCATTTAAGACATGGTGGTTCAAATCCTTCCTGAGCTGAACTGCTCTGTTCGGCGCGAAGTGACTCATTTTCCTTTTGAAGATCTTCATGAGCCGCTCTCAATTTCTCAAGATCTTGCTTCCATTGAAGATAATCATAGGAAAGCTTTTCATGAGTTGTTGAGAGCATTTCATGACGACTTTCAAGTTCCTCATACTTAACGTGAAGATTTTGTATGTCTTCAATTAAGGACTGAGATCGAGTCATTTCAGCGTCTAACAGATCATCGCTTTTGTCTAACAGTTTTTGAATATGTTCCATAGCTTTCTGTTGTTCAGTTGCAATTTTAGCAAGTGTTTTGTAGCTGGGTTTGGAACCACAATCAGAGTCATCTTCACTAGATGTTTGATAGTGAGTAGTGCGTGTGTTTACCTTGGCACCGCGTGCCATGAAGCAGTAGGTAGGAGCGGAGTAGTCCTTGTCATTTGCATCGGTGTCAGTGATGAAGTCATTGTCTTTAGTGTTGAAGATGGACTTGGCAACGTATGTTGTAGCCAGACTCGCAACGCCAGAATCGGACTCCTCCTCAGACTCCACCTCCGCCTCCTCAGAAGCGGACTCCTCCTCTGAATCCATTTCCTTGCCAACAAATGCACGTGCCTTGCCAGATGAGCTCTTCTTTTGTGATGAAGACTTTGAGGAAGACATGGAAGAAGACTTTGAGTATTTCTTATTCTTGTCGTTAGAGTCATACTCCTTGCTCTTCTTCTTTTTCTTCTTGTTCTCATTGTCCCACTGCGAACACTCAGAGATGTAGTGGTCGGGTTTCTTGCACTTGTGGCATGTTCTCTTCTTGTAGTCATGAGCAGAAGCTTCATCATTCCTTGAGCTTGATCGTGAAGACTTTCTGAAGCCTTTCTTCTTGGTGAATTTTTGGAACTTCTTCACAAGCATAGCAAGCTCCTTTCCAATGTCTTCAGGATCATCAGAACTGCTGTCAGATTCTTCTTCAGATGAGGAGACAGCCTTTTCCTTCAAGGCACGAGTTCGCCCATAGTTGGGACCGTAGATGTCTCTTTTCTCAGAAAGCTGAAACTCGTGTGTGTTGAGCCTCTCAAGTATGTCAGACGGATCGAGTGTCTTGAAGTCAGGACGTTCTTGAATCATCAGGGCTAGGGTGTCAAACGAGCTGTCAAGTGATCTCAGGAGTGTCTTGACGACTTCATGCTTGGTGATCTCAGTGGCGCCAAGAGCTTGAAGCTCATTTGTGATGTCAGTGAGTCGATCAAACGTGAGCTGGACATTCTCATTGTCATTTCTCTTGAAGCGGTTGAAGAGGTTGCGAAGGACACTGATTCTCTGATCTCTCTGGGTTGAGACGCCTTCATTGACCTTGGAGATCCAGTCCCAGACTAGCTTAGATGTTTCCAAAGCACTCACACAGCCATACTATCCTTTGGTCAGATGACCACAGATGATGTTCTTGGCAGTGGAGTCCAGTTGAACGAACTTCTTGACATCAGCAGCGGTGACACCTTCACCAGCCTTGGGAACGCCATTCTTGACGACATACCATAGGTCGACATCAATGGCTTCAAGATGCATGCGCATCTTATTCTTCCAGTAGGGATATTCAGTTCCATCGAATACGGGGCATGCAGCGGAGACTTTAATTATCCTTGCAGTCGACATAGCTAAAACTCCAGGTGGTTAAACCGAATCACACAGAACAAGGGAGTACCTTGCTCTGATACCAATTGAAAGTGCGTTATATCGACTAGAGGGGGGTGAATAGGCGATTTTTATGAAAGTCTTCAAAACATGGGAGTTTTGAAGACAAATGATAGAAATGAACCTATAACCATGCAGCGGAAGGTAGACTACCCTAGACAAGCCATAGTCAAGTATTCAATGAAGTGAAAGCACAAAGACTAACAGTAGCTAGGCAGTACGGATCAGGATGGAAGATAATATGAAACCAATCTGAATAAACAGTCACACAGTGAAGACAAATGGACAATGCAAATAGGCAATGACTTCACAAGGACCAACTGTAAATAAAGAGATGGGAGGGATAGAACCAGTGAGCTTGGTGAAGACAAAGGTTTGGTAGACCAGTTCCAACTGCGGTGACAGTTGTACGTCTGGTTAGGGCGGCTAGGTATTTAAACCTGAGGACACCCAGTCCTTAACACGCAGCTCAGGACACTCAGTCCTCACCGTATTCCCCTTGAGCTAAGGTCACACAAACCTCACCCAATCACTGTGGTAATTCTTCAAGGTAGACTTCCAAACCTTCACAGACTTCGTTCATCGGCGATCCACAATGACTCTTGGATGCTCAGAACGCGATGCCTAACCGGCTGGAGGATTCACAGTCCTCAAGTGTAATAAGTCTTCAGATCACACATACAGGAAGACTTCAGCGATGCCTAACACTCTTTGGCTCTGGGTGTTTAGGGCTTTATCCTCGCAAGGAATTCTCTCTCAAAGGCTTCGAGGTGAGTTGCTCTCAAACGACAAAAGCCGTACTCTAACTCTGAGTAGCCAACCGTTTATGGTTGTAGGGGGTGGGCTATTTATAGCCACTGGGCAACCCGACCTGGTTTGTCCGAAATGACCCTTGGTCACTAAGGAACTGACACGTGTTCCAACAGTCAGATTTCAAACATACACGGCAACTTTACATGGACTACAAGCAAAGCTGACTTATCCAACTCTGGACAAGATTTGCTCTCATAGTCTTCACTCGAAGATATAGGATTTTGGTTAAGCATCATTTCAGTCATTATGACTGGTTCTCTTGGACCCCACTTAACAGTACATGGTTCCTATGACTCGACAAAGAAAAAACATAGAACGACGAAACTGCTAAGTCTTCGCGCTCCATAGTCTTCACGCGATGTATTCTCTTATCATAGTCTTCAATGTGAATGTCTTCACATACCACCTCTGACTTCAATGTCTTCATACATTTTTAGGGGTCATCTCTGGTAGGAAAACCGAATCAATGAGGGACTTCTACCTGTGTTATCCTGCAATTCTCACAAACACATTAGTCCCTCAACTAGGTTTGTCGTCAATACTCGAAAACCAATTAGGGGTGGCACTAGATGCACTTACACTCATACTTAACATGAAGATTTTTATGTCTTCAATTAAGGACTGAGATCGAGTCATTTCAGCGTCTAACAGGTCATCGCTTTTGTCTAATAGTTTTTGAATATGTTCCATAGCTTTCTGTTGTTCAGTTGCAATTTTAGCAAGTGTTTTCTAGCTGGGTTTGGAACCACAATCAGAGTCATCTTCACTTGATGTTTGATAGTGAGTGGTGCGTGAGTTTACCTTGCCACCGCGTGCCATGAAGTAGTAGGTGGGAGCGGAGTTGTCCTTGTCATCAGCATCGGCGTCGGTGATGAAGTCATTGTCTTCAGTGTTGAAGATGGACTTGGCAACGTAGGCTGTAGCCAGACTTGCAACGCCAGCATCGGACTCCTCCTCAGACTCCACCTCCGCGTCCTCAGACACAGACTCGTCCTTTGAATCCATTTCCTTGCCAACAAACGCACGAGCCTTGCTAGATGAGCTCTTCTTGTGTGATGAAGACTTTGAGGAAGACTTGGAAGAAGACTTTGACTATTTCTTCTTCTTCTTCCTGTCGTCAGAATCATATTCCTTGCTCTTCTTCTTCTTGTTGTTCTCATTGTCCCACTGTAGACACTTAGAGATGTAGTGACCAGGTTTCTTGCACTTGTGGCATGTTCTCTTCTTGTAGTCATGAGCAGAAGCTTCATCATTCCTTGAGCTTGATCGTGAAGACTTTCTGAAGCCTTTCTTCTTGGTGAATTTTTGTAACTTCTTCACAAGCATAGCAAGCTCCTTTCCAATGTCTTCAGGATCATCAGAACTGCAGTCAGATTCTTCTTCAGATGAGGAGACAGCTTTTGCCTTCAAGGCCCGAGTTCGGCCATAGTTGGGACCATAGATATCTCTTTTCTCAGAAAGCTGAAACTCATGTGTGTTGATCCTTTCAAGTATGTCAGACGGATCAAGTGTCTTGAAGTCAGGGCGTTCTTGAATCATCAGCGCTAGGGTGTTATGTGAGCTGTCAGGTGATCTCAGGAGTATCTTGACGATTTCATGCTTGGTGATCTCAGTAGCACCAAGAGCTTGAAGCTCATTTGTGATGTCAGTGAGTCGATCAAACATGAGCTGAACATTCTCATTGTCGTTTCTCTTGAAGCGGTTGAAGAGGTTGCGAAGGACATTGATCCTTTGATCTCTCTGGGTTGAGACGCCTTCGTTGACCTTGGAGAGCCAGTCCCAGACTAGCTTGGATGTTTCCAGAGCACTCACACGGCCATACTGTCCTTTCTCAGACGACCATAGATGATATTCTTGGCAGTGAAATCCAGTTGAACGAACTTCTTGACAACAACAGCGGTGACACCTTCACCAGCCTTGGGGACGCCTTTCTTGACGACATACCAGAGGTCGACATCAGTGGCTTCAAGATGCATGCGCATCTTATTCTTCCAGTAGGGATATTCAGTTCCATCGAAGACGGGGCACGCATCGCAGACTTTGATTATCCCTGCAGTCGACATAGCTAAAACTCCAGGTGGTTAATCCGAATCACACAGAACAAGGGAGTAATTTGCTCTGATACCAATTGAAAGTGCTAGTGATCTACTAGAGGGGGGGTGAATAGGAGATTTTTATGAAAATCTTCAAAACATGGAAGTTTCAAAGACAAATGATAGAAGCAAACCTATTACCATGCAGCGGAAGGTAGACTACACTAGGCAAGCCATAGTCAAGTATCCAATGAAGTGAAAGCACAACGACTAATAGCAGCTAGGCAGTATAGATCAGGGCGGAAGATAGGATGAAGCCAATCAGAACAAGCAGTTACAAGTGAAGACAAAAGGATAATGCAAACAGGCAATGAATTCACAAGGACCAACTTTAAATAAAGATATGGGAAAGGATAGAACCAGTGGCTTGTTGAAGACAATGATTTGTTGGTCCAGTTCCAGTTGCCGTGACAACTGTACGTCTGGTTAGGGAGGCTGAGATTCAACTCAGAAGACCGCATCTTCACCTTATTCCCCTTGAGCTAAGGACACCCAGTCCTCGCCCAATCACTATGGTAAGTCTTCAAGGTAGACTTCCAAACCTTCACAGACTTCGTTCACCGGCGATCCACAATGACTCTTGGATGCTCAGAACGCGACGCCTAACCAGCTGGAGGATTCACAGTCCTCAAGTGTAATAAGTCTTCAGATCACATAGACAGGAAGACTTAAGTGATGCCTAACACTCTTTGGATCTGGGTGTTTAGGGCTTTGTCCTTGCAAGGATTTCTCTCCCAAAGGCTTTGAGGTGGGTTGCTATCAAACGAGAAAATTCGTGCACTAACTCTGAGCAGCCAACCAATTTATGGTATAGGGGGTGGGATATTTATAGCCACTAGGCAACCCGACCTGATTTGTCTGAAATGACCCTGGGTCACTAAGGAACTGACACGTGTTCCAACGGTCAGATTTCAAACACGCACAACAACTTTACTTGAGCTACAAGCAAAGCTGACTTATCCAGCTCTGGATTAGATTTCCTCTCATTGTCTTCGCTCGAAGACATAGGATTTTGGTTAAGCATCACTTCAGTCATTCTGACTGGTTCACTTGGACCCCACTTAACAGTACGGTGGTTCCTATGACTCAACAATGAAGAAAAGGAAACAACGAAACAACTAAGTCTTCGTGCTCCATAGTCTTCACGCGATGTCTTCTCTTGTCATAGTCTTCAATGTGAATACCTTCACATACCACCTTTGTCTTCAATGTCTTCATACATTTTTAGGGGTCATCTCTGGTAGGTAAACCGAATCAATGAGGGACTACTACCTGTGTTATCCTGCAATTCTCAGAAACACATTAGTCCCTCAACCAGGTTTGTCGTCAATACTCCAAAACCAACTAGGGGTGGCACTAGATGCACTTACAAGAAGATATATCATTGCAATAACAGAATGGAGAAGAAAATGCCAAATTCTACCACAAATGAGTTTGGAAAGCACCCTTCCAAGAAGGTTATAATGGAGTTGTTGGAAAACCAACAATGAAAAGAATAAGCTTGTAGTGGGCTTATGGAAACATCTCAACATTATGAGGTGAGAAACGGCCACTAAAGGAAGCCATTGATTTGAGTGAGAGCACCAAGGAGATGAAAAACTTCTTTCACCAAGAGGGTAGGAGAAAACTTGGATCATTGATAAGCACCATAATAGCAACATTCCTTAGGGGAAGGCTTTAGGTGAAACATGACACAAGATAACTCCAACGAAGAGATTGTTGGATTTAAAATATCTCATTCTTGACAACATGTGAATCATGAAACACGAACTCAAATTGTCAAGAATGACATAACACCACCTCAAATGATAAGATAGGAAGAACTGCACTTTGGAATGCAAGATGAAGAAGGCTTGAACTCCTCAAAACAAAGCATGTGTTGAGCACCATGTTTATATTAGAGTATAGCTAGGCGGATCTTAACTCCGAGAGAAATCTTGAAGAACAAATGAAGAATGAAAGAAATCCTTGACGAAACACCATGTAGAGTCTCTGTAAAGAACTCCGGTAGGATAAAAAGATGGTCAAAAAGAAAGGAAGCTTCAAAAGAATAAAATGAAGCCTTGTAATGATTTAGATGGATCTTCATGATGATATAATGCGGAAAACATGGAACTCCGGATAAGAAAAGATGAAGCACCTCAAACGGAGAAATTGATATCACGAACAAACTCTGGTAGAAAAGAATTAAACACTTGGAAGAAGCAAGAATAAGAATTACATTATGCGTATCCTTCACCAATTTAAATTGATGACAAGAAATGAATTTGGCATACTACTTATTCTCGTAGAAAGGATTAAGATAGATATAGCGCAAACTTAGGAAGGTATTGAACGAATCACCAGTAGGATTGAAACAACGAATAAATTAATATGAGAACATAGGAAGAGGAATCTTGAACAAACCACCATAAGAATTGAAAATGAAAGTAGCAAAGGCACAATTCACCGGGAAGAATTGGAAAATGAATTAAGATACTTGCTAGGATTTAGATACATGAGCGAAGAGATCATGAACGGATTAGAGGATATTTGAACGATGCACCGGTAAGATTTTAGAGAACGGGAACTGAAAGCTGGAATGAATAATTCTGAGATGATGGGCTCCGAAGAATCAAACTGAAAAATACTCCTGAATTGCTCCGGATGGGTGAAAAGTATTCTCACAATCGAAAACAATTATGAGATGATGGCATCAAGCTTGAACTACGCATCTTCGATAGAACGGACCAAGATTTGATAGAAACTCTTCTTCGGTCTTCAAATGTTGAGAATGACGATGAGAAACAACACCATGAATTGTTGAGACACTCTGGAATGAATAATAGAAAGGTTGAACCAACGACGGAAATAATTTGAAAGATCTTGGAGAAGGGCATTTGATTGATGATAATACATTCTTACGTCAAATTTCGATAGGTTTTGGGAATAACTCCGATAAAATTAGAAGAGTCAGGTAAGATCCTGGGAGAAGACCTGTGGGTTAGGGCCCACTCAAAAGATACACCGTTGAATGATTACTTGAAAGGGAAATTGCACCGGTAAGAATTAAATGGCTCGAATGGTATAACAACCTCGAAATAGTTAGAATTGATGCGGAGTGGGAACACGAATCTTCAGAGATATCTTCAGCACTCCAGAACAATGAATGGCCAGAAGTGGATGATTAAGAGATGCACCGACATGAGAAAGCATTTGAAAGGGGGAAAAGGGATATGATCAATAAGGCTTGAATTGAATCCACCGGAGAAGAAATAGCATGAAGAATGATGAACTTGAAGAGCATCTTCATGAGAACCACCGGGTAAAAACATTGAAGGAAAGAATGAAGAAACTTCACATCCACAAGATGGATACTTGATTCAAAAATTTGGAGTCTTGAAAAAAAAGGGGGGGGGGGGGGGGAAAAATAAAGGCAACTTGGGACGGTTCAGACAAACACCATTGAGAAAAAACTGAGATTGGATCTTGTAGAAAGGAAAAAATGATAGGATCATCTTGAAGAGAATCGCACCAGTTGGAAAGAATTGACATGACAATCTCGATGATCAAGAAGGATTAGCATCCACCTAGAAATATGAGAACATCTCTTAGAAAGAGGCATGTAATCAACATTTGACATTGAAGCAACTCAAATACCACAACTCAAAACAAAAACAAAGGATTTGGCTAACAGAATAAAACAGAAACAAACATATGTAGACCCCATATCGTATCATGTGTCAGTTTGAAAGATATCCTACGAGATACTTGAATTCCCACTTATAAACTCCTGAAACTTTCTGGTTATGCAATCTGGTGTTGGGGATACAAGGGAAGCATAATATCTCACCCAAACTAACAATCCCTACATCCAGTTGTATCCATCCAGCTATATCTCACCTTCGGACATCGTGTACCTCAACCTTCGAAAAGCATCTGTTATATGAGTTATGGCAATACTCCCGAACTCCTGCCCCAGTACTGAGTGGCGTCGAGGTTATCTCACCAACAACTGCATAAAAGAGATTTTCGATGTTGGCGAACTCAGGTATTCCAGAACTGCAACGATAAAATTGTGACAACAACACCTCAGAGCTCAACTCATAGGGACAGTACCACAACCCCTAAATGTCAGGAGGCACCAAGAAAAATGTTCTCGTCACAAGAATATCAAAACGATTCCAAGATACCCGCGTGATTGATAACCCACATGTATAGGGGAACGCAACAACTTTCGATGGTAGAGTATTCAACCCAAATTTATTGATTCGACACAAGGGGAGCCAAAGAATATTCTCAAGTATTAGCAGCTGAGTTGTCAATTCAACCACACCTGGAAACTTAGTATCTGCAGTAAAGTGTTTAGTAGCAAAGTAATATGATAGTGGTGGTAGAGGCAACAAAAGTAAAGACAGCAAAAGTAATGTTTTTGGTATTTTTGTAGTGATCGTAACAGTAGCGGCGAGAAAGTAGATAAGCGTAAACCAATATATGGAAAACTCGTAGGCACCGGATCAGTGATGGATAATTATGCCGGATGCGGTTCATCATGTAACAGTCATAACATAGGGTGACACAGAACTAGCTCCAGTTCATCAATGTAATGTAGGCATGTATTCCGTATATAGTCATACGTGCTTATGGAAAAGAACTTGCATGACATCTTTTGTCCTACCCTCCCATGGCAACGGGGTCCTATTGGAAACTAAGGGATATTAAGGCCTCCTTTTAATAGAGAACCGGAACAAAGCATTAGCACATAGTGAATACATGAACTCCTCAAACTATGGTCATCACCGGGAGTGGTCCCGATTATTGTCACTTCGGGGTTGCCGAATCATAACACATAGTAGGTGACTATAGACTTGCAAGATAGGATCTAGAACTCTCATATATTGATGAAAACATAATAGGTTCAGATCTGAAATCATGGCACTCGGGCCCTAGTGACAAGCATTAAGCATAGCAAAGTCATAGCAACATCAATCTTAGAACATAATGGATACTAGGGATCAAACCCTACAAAACTAACTCGATTACATGATAAATCTCATCCAACTCATCACCATCCAGCAAACCTATGATGCAATTACTCACGCACGACGGTGAGCATCATGAAATTGGTGATGGAGGATGGTTGATGATGACGACGACGAGGAATCCCCCTCTCCGGAGCCCCGAACGGACTCCAGATCAGCCCTCCCGAGAGGTTTTAGGGCTTGGCGGCGGCTCCGTATCGTAAAACGCAATGATTTCTTCTCTCTGATTTTTTTCTCTTCGAAAGCAAATATATAGAGTTGGAGTTGGTGTCGGAGGGTCAATAGGGTGCCCACGAGGTAGGGGGCGTGCCCTAGGGGGGGTGCGCCCCCCACCCTCGTGGAAAGGGTGTGGTCCCCCTGGTCTTCATATTTGGCGAGGATTTTTTATTTTTTTTCTAAGACCTCCCATGGAGTTTCTGGTCATTCCGAGAATATTTGTTTTCTGCACATAAAACAACATCATGGTAATTCTGCTGAAAACAGCGTCAGTCCGGGTTAGTTCCATTCAAATCATACAAGATAGAGTCCAAAACAAGGGCAAAAGTGTTTGGAAAAGTAGATACGATGGAGACGTATCAACTCCCCCAAGCTTAAACCCTTGCTTGTCCTCAAGCAATTCAGTTGACAAACTGAAAGAAAGAAAGAAAAACTTTTACAAACTTTGTTTGGTCTTGTTGTTGTAACTATGTCAAGCCAGCATTCAAGTTTTTAGCATAAATCATAACTAACCACATTTGCAATAATTCTCAGGTCTCATCATTACTCATATCAATAGCATAATCAACTAGCAAGTCATAATAATAAATCTCAGATGACAACACTTTCTCAAAACAATCATAATATGATATAACAAGATGGTATCTCGCTAGCCCTTTTTGAGACCGCAAAACATAAATGCAGAGCACCTTTGAAGATAAAGGACTGACTAGACATTGTAATTCATGGTAAAAGAGATCCAATCATAGTCATACCCAACATAAATTAATAGTGATGAATGCAAATGACGGCTGTGCTCTCAAGCTAGTGCTTTTTAATAAGAGGGTGATGACTCAGCATAAAAGTAAATGGATAGGCCCTTCGCATAGGGAAGCAGGGATTTGTAGAGGTGCCAAAGCTCGGTTTTGAAATAGAGATAAATTGTATTTTGAGCGGTATACTTTCATTGTCAACATAACAACTAAGAGATGGCGATATCTTCCATGCTAAACACATTATAGGCGGTTCCCAAACAGAATGGTAAAGTTTATACTCCCCCTTCACCAACAAGCATCAATCCATGGCTTGCTCGAAACAACGAGTGCCTCCAACTTACATTAGGTCCTAGGGGGAGTTTTGTTTGCAATTAATTTTGATTTAGTTTGCATAAAGCATGGGACTGGGCATCCCGGTCACCAGCCATTTTCTCGTGAGTGAGGAGCGGAGTCCACTCCTCTTGAGAATAACCCACCTAACACAGAAGATAAGGACAACCTTTGTTGATACATGAGCTATTCGAGCATACAAAACAGAATGTTTATTTGAAGGTTTAGAGTTTGGCACATACAAATTTGCTTGGAACGGCAAGTAGATACCGCATATAGGAAGGTATGGTGGACTCATATGGAATAACTTTGGGGTATAAGGGATTGGATGCACAAGTAGTATTCCCGCTTAGTACAGGTGAAGGCTAGCAAAAGAATGGGAAGCGACCAACTAGAGAGCGACAACAGCCATGTACATGCATTAAAATTAATAAACATTGGATGCAAGCATGAGTAGGATATAATCCACCATGAACATAAATATCGTGAAGGCTATGCTGATTTTGTTTCAACTACATGCGTGAACATGTGCCAAGTTAAGTCACTTAAATCATTCAAAGGAGGATACCACCCCATCATACCACATCATAATCATCTCAATAGCATGTTGGCATACAAGGTAAATCATTATAACTCATAGCTAATCAAGCATGGCACAAGCAACTATGATCTCTAATTGTCATTGCAAACATGTTTATTCATAATAAGCTGAATCAAGAATGATGGACTCATCATATTTACAAAAATAAAAGAGGTCGAGTTCATACCAGCTTTTCTCATCTCAGTCAGTCCATCATATATCATCATAATTGCCTTTCACTTGCACGACCGAACGGTGTGAATAATAATAAGAGTGCACGTGCATTGGACTAAGCTGGAATCTACGAGCATTCAATAAACAGGAGAAGACAAGGCAATATGGGCTCTTGGTTAAATCAATCAATAATGCATATAAGAGCCACTTCAACAATTTAATTGTGGTCTTCTCCTACTGACCCACAAGAAAGGAAAAGAAATAAAACTAGTTACACGGGAAAGCTCCCAACAAGCGAAAGAAGAACGGGAAATATTTTTGGGTTTTCTTTTTAATTATTACTACTACAGCGGAAAAATAAACTACTACTAATTTTTTTGGTTTTTCTTAAGGTTAAGCAAACACACAAGAAGAAAGCAGGAAAAAGAAAATAAACTAGCATGGATATTACAATGAAAAAGTATGAGCACCAACATCTAGCAATGAGTGTGTGTGAACATAAATGTAATGTCGGTGAGAAATACGTACTCCCCCAAGCTTAGGCTTTTGGCCTAAGTTGGTCTACGGCCACGGCTGGTCTGGCGGATATCCATAATAATAGTTGTTGGGGTCGTACTGCGACGAAGAATAGTTGGGATCATACTGTGATGAAGAAGACGACTCTGACTGCCACTTGCTGACAGTCATCTCTGGATCCCAAGAATAAACAAATTGTCGCGGAGGCTCATCTTGTGGTTCCTGTTCTGGCTCCTCGACTGGTGCAGGGTTTCGGTAGGCGTGAATAGCCGTCAACGGAACAAGGTACGTGCCTATAGTCAAATCAAACAAAGAAGGAGCATGCAGGGTAATAGTCTTAGGATGATGTTTATTAAAGAACAATTGATATCTAAGCTCCGCTGCCCTATTCTTAACAATAAAATCATGTGCCACCATACTTTTATGATCTAGATAAACACGGGGTAGCACTTTTTCTTCCTTCTCAGCATGCCTAATAGGTATGTTAAAATGTGCGGCTAGGCGTGTGGCATAGATGCCTCCAAAGATGGGGCCCTTAGTACGGTTCATATTTAACCGTCTGGCAATAATACCGCCCAAACTAAAAGTGTTATCACTATATAAACCTTGGAGCAGAATAATTAAATCAGGGATACTAAGGTTTCCAGAATTTTCGCGTCCAATTAAACAATGAATAGCAAATAATGCAAAGTAACGCAAAATAGGAAAATGTATGCTAGTGATTCGTGCATCGGAAACCTTCCTGGTTTCTCCTACAGTGATATTATCAATAAATCCAGCCACATCAACATGATGTGGTTCTTCTGTCTTGCCCTCAAAAGGGACTAAACAAATCCGACAGAAATCATAAAGCGACATCTCCTTAGGCTCTTCATATAAATGAAATTCCACCATAGGTGGTGAGTTCCTAGGATGAAAATAAAAGTTTTGCACAAAGGTATTTGTGAGTAAGAGATACTGAACGCATTGGTCGTGGAGGAAAGCGGTGAGGCCTGCATTGTGGGCCAATTCATGAAAATCTTCATAGATACCGGCTGCTCTCAAGAAATCTTCAGAAGGCCATTCACACTCCCGAATCTCCGTGGTGCGTGGCAAATTATACTTAGGCTTAGGTGCCTTTTCCTTTGAGCTTTGGCTTGATGAGCCCCTCAATAATCTCCTGATCATTTTTCTGAAACAATCTGAAATTTTTAGTAACTTTAAAATAAAAGTAAACCCAATTCAATAATACTGATAGCAACTACTCCTACAAGTGCCTAGAGCCTATATCAAGCATTAGAACTACTAGGAACCATATAAATTTGACATGCAAGCTCAAGAACATGGTCACCCATGCAGCACAAATTTGCAAAGAATAAAGCACTGGAGCAAAAACTAATTGGACCAATGGAGGAGTCACATACCAAGGAACAATCTCCCCAAGCAGTTTTGCGAGAGGTGCTTTGAGCAAGGAGATCGAAAATCACAGCAAAAGTGGCTGGAACTCGTGCTTGAGTTGGTTTTTCAGGTTTTTGTGAGATAGAGGAAGAAGATGGGTGATGGAATAAATGGAGGAGGGCCACCGTGGGCCCACGAGGCAGGGGGGCGCGCCCTATAGGGGGGCGCCCACCACCCTCGTGACTAGGTGGCAGATCCTCCCTCGGTAATTTTTGCACTGTAAATCCTCAAATATTCCCGAAAAAATCATATTAAATTGGCATGGCATTCTGAGGATTTTTATTTTCGGGATATTTTTATATTGCACGGATAAGTCAGGAAACAGATAGAAAAATACTATTTTTACTTTATTTAATATAAATAATAGAAAATATAAAGACGGTACAGAAGATTGTGCTTCTAGTTTCATCCATCTCATGCTCATCAAAAAGAATCCGCTAACAAGGTTGATCAAGTCTTGTTAACAAGCTCATTCCGATAATCATCAAACCGGAGAAATTTCGAATAACACTAAGTTACCTCCATGGGGATATCCACATCCCCAATAATAAGAATATCATATTTCTTTTTGACAGTAGGAAGAGGAAATTCAAAACCTCCAAATATAATCGATGGAATTTTTCCAATAGAGTTGATACTATGAACTTTAGGTTGTTTCCTCGGAAAGTGTACCATATGCTCATTACCATTAACATGAAAAGTGACATTTCCTTTGTAGCAATCAATAACAGCCCCTGCAGTATTAAGAAAAGGTCTTCCAAGAATAATAGACATACTATCATCCTCATGAATATCAAGTATAACAAAGTCCATTAAAATAGTAACATTTGCAACCACAACAGGCACATCCTCACAAATACCGACAGGTATAGCAGTTGATTTATCAGCCATTTGCAAAGATATTTCAGTAGGTGTCAACTTATTCAAGTCAAGTCTACGATATAAAGAGAGAGGCATAACACTAACACCGGCTCCAAGATCACATAAAGCAGTTTTAATATAATTTCTTTTAATGGAGCAAGGTATAGTAGGTACTCCGAGGTCTCCAAGTTTCTTTGCCATTCCACCCTTAAAAGTATAATTAGCAAGCATGGTGGAAATCTCAGCTTCCGGTATCTTTCTTTTATTAGTAATGATATCTTTCATATATTTAGCATAAGGATTCGTTTTGAGCAGATCAGTTAATCTCATACGCAAAAAGATAGGCCTAATAATTTCAGCAAAGCGCTCAAAATCCTCATCATCCTTTTTATTGGATGGTTTCGGAGGAAAAAGCATGGGTTTCTGAACCCAAAGTTCCCTTTCTTTACCATGTTTCCTAGCAACAAAGTCTCTTTTATCGTTGATTCTTTGATTGTGGTTTATCAAGATCAACAACAGGTTCAATTTCTACATCATTATCATTACTAGGTTGAGCATCATCATGAACATCATCATTAATATTTTTACTAGGTTCATGTTCATTACCAGATTGTGTTTCAACATCAGACATAGAAATATCATTTGGATTATCAGGTGGTTCAGCAATAGGTTCACTAGAAGTTTGCACAGTCCTATCATTTTTCTTCTTCTTCTTTTTAGAAGAACTAGGAACATCAATATTATTTCTTTGAGAATCTTGCTCGATTCTCTTAGGGTGGCTTTTAGGATACAAAGGTTCCTGAGTCATTCTACCAGTTCTAGTAGCCACTCTAACAGCATAATCAGTTTTCTTACTATTCATTTCATTAAGCACTTCTTTTTGAGCTTTAAGTACTTGTTCTACTTGGGTGGTGACCATAGAAGCATGTTTGCTAATAAGTTTAAGTTCACCTTTAATATCTGCCATATAATCACCCAAGCATCTAATCATATAAGCATTTTCTTTTAGTTGTCTACCAAAATAAGCATTGAAGTCATCTTGCTTATACATAAAGTTATCAAACTCATCCAAGCACTAACTAGCAATTTTAGTAGGAGGGACTTTAGCTTTATCATATCTATAGAGAGAATTTACCTTTACTACCTGTGTCGGGATATCGGGATCAGGAGGTTCTTCAGTAAATAAATGATTGAGATCATAAGTTTCTTCAACAGGCAGTGAATTAAGACCATGTATTTCTTCAATAGGAGGCAAATTCTTAACATCTTCAGCTTTAATACCTTTTTCTTTCATAGATTTCTTTGCCTCTTGCATATCTTCGGGACTGAGAAATAGAACACCTCTCTTCTTCGGAGTTTGTTTAAGAATAGGCTCAGTAATTGGAGCAGGAGTTGGCTCAGGAGGTGGCTGAGGAGGTGCCCAATTATTTTTATTTGTCAACATATTATTCAATAGAATTTCAGCTTCATCCGGTGTTCTTTCCCTGAAAAGAGAACCAGCACAACTATCCAGGTAATCTCTGGAAGCAACGGTTAGTCCATTATAAAAGATATCAAGTATTTCATGTTTCTTAAGAGGATGATCAGGCAAAGCATTAAGTAACTTGAGAAGCCTCCGCCAAGCTTGTGGGAGACTCTCTTCTTTAATTTGCACAAAGTTGTATATTTCCCTCAAAGCAGCTTGTTTCTAATGAGCAGGGAAATATTTAGCAGAGAAGTAAGAAATCATATCCTGGGGACTACGCACACAACCAGGATCAAGAGAATTAAACCACATCTTAGGATCGCCCTTTAATGAGAACGGAAATATTTGGAGTAAATAGAGGTAACGTGATATCTCATTATTAGTGAACAGGGAAGCTATATCATTTAACTTAGTAAGATGTGCCACAACAGTTTCAGATTCATAGCCATAAAACAAATCAGATTCAACCAAAGTAATTATATCAGGATCAACAGAGAATTCATAATCTTTATCAGGAACACATATAGGTGAAGTAGAAAAAGCAGGATCGGGTTTCATTTTATCTCTAAGTTATTCTTTATTACATTTAATTAATAACCTCTTAAGCTCATATCTATCTCTGCAAGCTAAAATAGCTAAAGAAGCATCTTGATCAAATAAATAACCCTTAGGAATACCAGGCATATTTTCATCATCACTATCATCATCCTATTCAGATTCAATAATTTCATTTTCTCTAGCCCTAGGAATTTGTTCTTCTAGAAAATCACTAAGTGGCACATTAGTATCAAGCATAGAAGCAGTTTCATCATAAGTATCATGCAAAGCAGAAATGGCATCATCAATAACATGCGACATATCAGAACAAATAGCAGAAGCAGACGTAGGTGTCGCAAACTTACTCATAACAGAAGGTGAATCAAGTGCAGAGCTAGATGGCAGTTCCTTACCTCCCCTCGTAGTTGAGGGATAGATCTTGGTTTTTGGATCTCTCAAGTTCTTCATAGTGTCCAGCAGATATAAATCCCAAGTGACTCAAAGAATAGAGCTATGCTCCCCGGCAACGGCACCGGAAATTTGTCTTGATAACCCACAAGTATAGGGGATCGCAACAGCTTTTGAGGGTAGAGTATTCAACCCAAATTTATTGATTCGACAAAAGGGGAGCCAAATAATATTCTCAAGTATTAGCAGCTGAGTTGTCAATTCAACCACACCTGGAAACTTAGTATCTGCAGTAAAGTGTTTAGTAGCAAAGTAATATGATAGTGGTGGTAGCGGCAACAAAAGTAAAGACAGCAAAAGTAATGTTTTTGGTATTTTGTAGCGATTGTAATAGTAGCAGCGTGAAAGTAAATAAGCGCAAACCAGTATATGGAAAACTCGTAGGCACCGGATCAGTGATGGATAATTATGTTGGATGCGGTTCATCATGTAACAGTCATAACATAGGGTGACACAGAACTAGCTCTAGTTCGTCAATGTAATGTAGGCATGTATTTGGTATATAGTCATACGTGCTTATGGAAAAGAACTTGCATGACATCTTTTGTCCTACCCTCCCGTGGCAGCGGGGTCCTATTGGAAACTAAGGGATATTAAGGCATCCTTTTAATAGAGAACCGGAACAAAGCATTAGCACATAGTGAATACATGAACTCCTCAAACTATGGTCATCACCGGGAGTGGTCCCGATTATTGTCACTTCGGGGTTGCCGGATCATAACACATAGTAGGTGACTATAGACTTGCAAGATAGGATCTAGAACTCTCATATATTGATGAAAACATAATAGGTTCAGATCTGAAATCATGGCACTCGGGCCCTAGTGACAAGCATTAAGCATAGCAAAGTCATAGCAACATCAATCTCAGAACATAATGGATACTAGGGATCAAACCCTAATGAACTAACTCGATTACATGATAAATCTCATCCAACCCATCAACGTCCAGCAAGCCTACGATGCAATTACTCACGCACGGCGGTGAGCATCATGAAATTGGTGATGGAGGATGGTTGATGATGACGACGGCGACGAATCCCCCTCTCCGGAGCCTCGAACGGACTCCAAATTAGCCCCCCCGAGAGGTTTTAGGGCTTGGCGGCGGCTCCATATCGTAAAACGCGATGATTTCTTCTCTCTGATTTTTTTCTCTCCGAAAGCAAATATATAGTGATGGCGTTGGCATCGGAGGGTCAACAGGGGGCCCACAAGGTAGGAGGGTGGCGCCCCCCACCCTCGTGGAAAGGGTGTGGGCCCCCTGGTCTTCATATTTGGTTAGGATTTTTTGTTGTTTTTTCTAAGACCTCCCGTGGAGTTTCAGGTCATTCCGAGAATATTTGTTTTCTGCACATAAAACAACATCATGGTAATTCTGCTGAAAACAGCGTCAGTCCGGGTTAGTTCCATTCAAATCATACAAGATAGAGTCCAAAACAAGGGCAAAAGTGTTTGGAAAAGTAGATACGACGAAGATGTATCAGTGATCCTAAAAACATTCGTGAAATTTGAGGAGAGGAAAGACAAAACATCTACATCAAGAGGCCTCACCAGAGCGACGAAGGGACTAAGGAGTAAAGGAATCCTACTCTCTGATATATATATAATCCGAAGACTCAAAACATTTTTTTCTAGACTCAACAATGTCAGGGATTCGATCAAGCAGGGGGCTCCTAAGTCGGGGATGGCTCTGATTACCAACTTATTACACCCAATATGCGGCTATATCTCCCACGTATCGAGGCATGACTTAGAGGCATAACCGCATGGTGGTTTTGTCGCAAGAGGGGTAATGTTCACACAATCCCATGTACTGAATAAGAGAAGGGTAAAGAGTTTGCTTACAACCGCCACTTCACATAAATAACAAGTTAAACATACATCATCCAGAGTACAATCAAGGTTCGACTACGGAACCAAAATTGTCAGATCACGGGTTCCGGCAAAACCCTCAAGGTTCGAACACTGGGGTGCATGTGAATATCTCCTCCTACTGATCCACGTCCTAGTTTTGCTAAGATCTAACGGGCTAACTCGGTGGACTTGCAATACAAAGGACACAAGATTTACACTGGTTTGGGCCACCGTTGTGGTGTAATACCCTACTCTAGTGTGTGGTGGTGGATTGCGTCTTGGGCTAAGGTTGAATAGTACAAGGGGAAGAACAGCCTCCCGAGGAGAGGTGTTCTTGTGCTCGGTGAACTTGTGGTTGTTCTGGTCTCTCTCGATCTGACCGATCTCCCTAGCTATGGTGGTGGCTAGTCCTATTTATAGAGGCCCTCGTCCTCTCCCCAAATATTGAGCGGGAAGGGAGCCAACAACGGCCAATTCGAAAGGGGACAGCTAGTACAGCTTATCCTGACAAAAGTGGTCTTTGCCTGTCAAAGGCTCTGGTGGTGACACCGTCTTGGGCTCCATGGTGACCTCCATCTTGCCGTCCTTCTGGTATTGGTCTTGTTGCACCGATATGGAAACCTTTGCTTGATGCCTCGGTACTCTGTGTCTGCGCTTGCTTCCTTAGCACCAAAGAGGAAACAAGGACACTTTGCGCGCTGGTGCCCGCCTGGCGCCCACCTGACCTCGATCGTCATGGCTCACGTCAACGGAACCTGGCGAGGTTTGCCTGACCTTGATCTCTCCACCCCTCGCGAGCCAGCCTGGTGAGGCCGCTCCTGAGGAGGTCTTGTGTCGTTCGCTTCGCGAGGCTTGCCCCTCGCGAGGGTCTTGCGTCCTTGCTGGTGAAGATGGGGTGTATGGGCCCGCTCGCAGAGCCACGCCGTGGGCCACAAGCAGGCAAGTCTGGGGACCCCCATTACCAGAACACTGACAATAGCCCCCGGGCCCAAGGCGCGCTCAGGCTTGGATTCGAGGCGAAGCCAAAGGGGCAAGTGCGGAGCGCCGTGGGCCCCAATAGCTTGCAGCCTTGGTCGACGCGTGGCGGTTGATTGGACGTGGGCGTCTCCGCTTCCCCACGCTGCCTCGGCAACTGCCCGACTTGACAAGTCCCTGTTGCATGCAAGGAAAAACCATTATTATTACCTTAGGTCATGGAAACCGGCGGTTGGCCTCCCCTTGGCTATAAATGGGAGCGGGGAGGAGCCCCCGTCACCCATCTCTTCCCATTCCGCTTGCTTCTTGCTCTTTGCTCCATTGCGAATTGCAACACCAATGGCGCCGTCGAAGAGGTTCTCCGCCGCGGAGAAAGGGAAGGCCCCTCACGAGGGGCCCGACTCCGGCACCCAAGCGTGGACGCGGCCGTCCCCACAAGCACACCACGACCCCCGCCGCGGCCCTGCGCACCTGTGGCGGTGCCGCTTCGCGTGGCAGGGGCCACTCTGGTCGGGGCGGTCTTGTCGATGAAGGGAGACGTGTCGTGGTCGTGCGGCCTCCCCGGTCGTGCTTCCACTCAGCGGAGGTGTTGCCGGAGTTCGTCATCTGGTCGGAGAACCCGGCCGGCAACTGGCTTCAGCTCTCGCGTTTCTTTGCCGACGAGTTGCCAGCCTCTGGTCCAGGCGGACTCTGGCTGCAAGCCGATGGGTGCTGCAGCAGGGCTTCTTGGGTCGCAGTCGAGGTCTCCGTTGCAGGAAACATAGCCTTTGCCCGTGGCTGGCAGACGTTTGCCCGCGCACGCGGCCTGGGCAGGCGGTGCACCCTCCACTTCAAGTATGACGGTGACGCGACCCTCTACATGAGGGTGTTTGGGGAAGATGGTCGCCGTGCCGATTGCTGCCCCGAACTCAACGATGGCGAGGAGGTGCTCGGCCTTGGTGATGGTCGTGATGAGGACGAGGGTGAACCCGCCCTTGGGGCCGACCATGTCTTGTCCAGCTACGGCGGCTCTTCCTCCAGCGACAGCCCCGGTAGCAGCGGTTACGACCTGCTGTCGCGCCCGCTTTGAGTGTGGTAGTGGGTCGTCTCGTCGCCGAGCCTCCGTGAAGTGCGAGGAGGGGTCCGGCTGAGCTCAGGACGGCGCCGTAAGCCTGCCCTCGTGAACCGCTGTAGGGGCAGACGCCGCTTTTATTTTGTTCTTCCTTTCCTTCCTACATCAAAAAGGAACCAGAATGGGCCCTAGAGGGGCATGTATCGAACTATGATCTCAATCACTATGCTATGTTTGTTGCTCTTGTGCTGTGTCGCAACATCGTCATTTTGTGTAGGGATAACTTAACTTAACTTGCTCGGAGTAGCCTCCTCCTCACAAGGCGCTTTCTTGCTCCCTGGTGCCTGTCGAGGTTTCCTTGACCTGATAGGCGCTTAGGAACTGCAAAAAATTTGTCAACAGGTTTATCGTTCTCCCGAGGCTTGGTCGCAGCACTGCTGGCCTTGCCCAGCGCTTCGTATCGCATTACCCAAGGCGCACGGATTGAGAGAGGGAGGGGCGCCAGCTTGTGGACTCCAACGAGGGTACTCGAACGAGGATACCTCGTGAAAAACAGAGGAAGGAAGCTCATGAAGGTACCTGTTCAGAACCCTCGCGAGGAACGCGAGAGAGAGTACAGGTCGACCAAAGAAATGAAGGTAGGAACAGAGGCAGAAAGCGAAAAGGCGGGACCAGCAAGAGACACGAGAAAGTAAATTTCAATTAAAGAGAGGCGAGCCAGCTTCGGAAAGCAAATGAAAAGCCGCGTCCGACACCTAGTCTAGTCTTTGATGTCTTCTCACCATCGCGGAGCTAAGTGCTGCCACTAAGACGTGGGAGGGATCCCCCGAGGCCCAAGGGTGGCACTCCTGAGACTCCGGGGCGTGTATAGCCCCACTCGTTATTACGTGAGAGTGTCACGGGAGGTGATCTTCACAGGCGCTGGGCCTTCTTCACAGGCGCTGGGCCTTTCTTCACAGGCGCTGGGCCTTCTTCACAGGCGTTGGGCCTTTCTTCAGGCGTAGAACTTTCGGAGGTGTTGAATGTTCCAGGCGTTCTGGATGGGTACCCCGTCCTGTGCCTCCAGGCGCGCGGCGCCAGGCCTAGAGACATGGACGGCCTTGAATGGGCCCTCCACATAGGTGAGAGCTTATGCAGCCCTTCCCTAGAGAGGACCCGCCTCAGGACGAGGTCACCCACCTCGAGCGTCCTGGAGCGGACACTGCGGTAGTGGTACCGCCGCAGCGCCCGCTGGTGTCTTGCTGCCCGTAGTGCTGCTTCGCGGCGACGTTCCTCCCCCAGCACGAGGTCCATCCCCCGCCTGGCGTCCTGCTGCTTTTCATCAAACACTAGGACCGATGCGGAGTGATGGCTGACCTCGTGAGGGAGGACTGCTTCTGCTCCATAGACGAGGAAGAACGGGGTTTCGCCCGTCGTCTTGGTGGCAGTGGTGCAAATGGACCACGACACGGACTGGAGCTCATTGTGCCAGCCCCTGCCGCAGGCCTCGAGCTTCTTCTTGAAGGTCCTGGTCTTAAGCCCTCTCAGGACCTCCACGTTGGCACGTTCGACCTGGCCATTGCTCCTGGGGTGCGCTACCAAAGCGTAGCAGATCTGCGTTCCGAGGTTAGCACAATATGACTTGAAGAGATTACTAGTGAACTCTGAGCCATTATCGGTGATGATGCGGTTGGAGACCCCAAAACAGCTCATGAGGCCCTTGATGAACTTGACCGCAGAGCCAGCTGGGATGGTGTGGATGGCTTCAACTTCCGCCCACTTAGTGAACTTGTCGATGGCGACGTAGAGGTATCGATAGCCCCCAGGCGCCCGAGGGAACGGGCCAAGGATATCTAGCCCACACACTGTGAACGGCCACGAGAGTGGAATGGTCTGGAGGCCCTGAGCCGGCTGATGGATCTTCTTGGCGTGGAATTGGCAGGCCTCGAAGGACTTCACTAGCTCAGCTGCGTCATTTAGCACCGTAGGCCAGTAGAATCCGCTGCGGAATGCCTTGTCGACGAGGGTTCGCGACGAAGAATGGTGCCCGCAGTCCCCACAGTGTATGTCGGCTATCAGCTCTTTCCCCTATTCCCTGGAGATACACCACAGTGAAACGTCATTTGGCCGCTTCCTGTATAACTCACCGTCCCAAATGCAGTATGTTGTGGCCTGCCGGGCCACGCGCTCCGCGTCCACCTCCTTCTCGGGCAACGTCCCTTGCATTAGGTATTCCTTGAATTCCTTGGTCCAGCATCCCTCCTGGGGCTCGAGCGCCAAGAGTAGGCATGCTCCCAAGGTCGGGCCACAGGCCGGGGCTCCTGTGGCAGGCGGCCGCGGGAGTTCCGCCTGAAGCTGAGCTGTTCTTGAAAGCGGTGGTCTTGCTGATAGCTTGAAGAGCTGCTCCTCGAAGACGCCAAGCTCTTGGGGCTGTCGCTTGTATGCTCTTCTGGCTATGTCGTCAGCTTCCTTGTTGGTGCCACGGGGCACGTGCTACAACTCCAGGCCCAGGAATTGCTTCTCCATCTTGCGCACCTCCGTGAGGTATGCTTCCATGTGCTCGTCCTTCGGCTCGTACACCTTGTTGGAGAAGTTGACGAGGAGCTGTGAGTCACCCCTAACGGTGAGGCGCTTCACCCCTAGAGCTGTCGCAGCTTTCAGGCCAGCTATGAGGCCTTCGTGCTCTGTGATGTTGTTGGAGACCTTCTCGCCCTACTGAAAGCAGAGCTGCACAGCGTAGTAGAGCTTTTCCTGAGTGGGTGAGATGAGCACCGCTCCAGCCCCCGCGCCCTGGTGTGCGAAGGCACCATCGAAATACATGACCCAGTCGTCAGGCGGCACACTTCCCGGCGAGAGGGACCGATCTTTGCCTACTTCAAGCGCCAGGGCGTATGTCCATTCTACCACAAAATCAGCGAGTGTGGCTCCCTTGATGACCCTGGTAGTGCTGAACTCCAACTGGAATGCTTGCAACTCGATGTTCCACTCAGCGACGCTTCCAGCAGAGTTGGGGCTCCTGAGCACTCTCTCCAATGGGTAGGCTAAGACGACCTTGATGGGGTGGCCTTGAAAGTAGTGCCGCAGCTTTCGTGAGGCCACCAGGAGTGTGAGCAGGAGCTTCTGAGGCATGGGGTACCGTGCTCAGGCGTCCCGCAACACCGTGCTGACGAAGTATACCGGGTGCTCGACGAGGGTAGGCGTGCTGATGAGGCTTGCGTCTTTCGATGTTGTTGCGGCGGCACTTGTGGCGCCCTCTTGGTCTTGCGTCGTCTTTGCTAGGGGTGTAGCTTGGCGCGATGCACTCTTGGCTTGGTGTTCTTCCTGAACTTCCACTAGAGCCGCGCTGGCAGAGTAGGGAGTGGTGGCAAGATATAGCACTAGGGGCTCGAGAGGTCGTGGGGCCACCATCACTGGGCGGCTAGTCAGGTATCTCTTGGGGTATTGAAATTCTCGGTCAGCCTTCGTGGTTCACTCGAATGGGCCCTTCTTCTTCATCAGCTTGAAGAAGGGTAGGGATCGCTCTCCCTAGCTTGTAAATAAAGCGTCCCAACGCAGTCACCCGTCTAGCAAGCTTGTGCATTTCCTTGAGGGTTTGCGGTGGACTCATGTCTTCAATGGCCTTGACCTTCTCCGGGTTGGCCTCGATCCCCCGGTGGGACACAAGGAAGCCCGGCGGCTTGCCGAAAGGGATGCCAAACATGCACTTCTCCGGGTTGAGCCGCAAGTGCGCCTGGCGGAGACTTTCAAAGGTTTCCTCCAGGTCTCGGATCAAGGTCCTCGCCTCCCGATACTTCACCATGATGTCGTCGACATAGGCTTCAGCGTTCCTCCCGAGCTGCCGACCCAAGGCGATGTGCATGAGCCACTGGAAGGTTGCGCCTGCATTGCGCAGTCTGAAAGGCATGCAAGTGTAGCAGTACACCCCACACGGGGTCAGGAAGGCCATCTTCTCCCCATGTTCTACTGCCATCTTGATCTGGTGATATCGTGAGAACGCATCCAGGAAGCACAACAAGTCACACTCGGCAGTGGAGTCGATGATCTGGTCGATGCTTGGAAGCGGGAACGGATCTTGGGGGCAGGCCTTGTTGAGGTTGGTGAAGTCGACGCACATCCGCTCCTTCCCTCCTTTCTTGGGGACGACGACGGGGTTTGCTAGCAACTCTGGGGACCGAACCTCGCGAATGACACCCGCGGCCTCCAGCTTGCGGGTTTCTTGGGCGATGAAAGCTTGCTTCTCCGTGGACTGCCGCCTCGCCTTCTGCTTCACGGGTTGTATGTTGGGGCACACCTTCAGGTGGTGCTCTATCACCTCTCTTGGGACCCCCACCAGCTGATCGGGCTCCCAAGCGAACACTTCCTTGTTTGTGCGCAAGAACTTCACCAACGCCTCCTCCTGACCAGGCTCGAGGTTGGCGCCTATCGTAAAGGTCGCCCCTGAGGACCCATCCTCCTCGAGTGGCACTCGCTTGGTTTCTGCCTTGTCCTGAGTGAAAAACTTATTCTTCTTGGTTGGTGCGGCTCCATTGGCCTTGGAGGTGTCCGAGTCAGAGGGCTGTGCTACTGCGGCGATCTTGAGGGCGAGCTTGAGTGTCATCAAGGCTTCCTTGGCGTCCCCCTTGATGGTGAGGACACCCTCCCTCCCCGACATCTTCATGAGGTTGTAAGCCGGATGGGTTGCTGCCATGAACTAGGCTAGAGCTGGGTACCCGAGGATGGCGTTGTACGGGAGGCCAATGTGGGCGATGTCGAAGTCGATGAGCCCGGTGCGGTAGTTGCCGCGTGTGCCGAAGGTTACGGGGGAGGAGGATTTGCCCTAGGGAGCGGGCGGAGCCTCCACCGACCCCCAAGAAAGGCTTGCTAGGGCGGATCCGCTCGAGCGGTACGTGAAGAAGGCTAAAGGATTCGACGGTGAGCACGTTGAGGCCGGCGCCGCCGTCGATGAGCATGGTGGAGGCGGGATGGTGGGCGTGCAAAGCATTGGGAGCGCACCCGAGCCGACGGTGGAGGCGGGATGATCCCCTGAGTCGAAGGTGAGGTCGGGCCTCGGGCACGGCCCAGCCCGGTGGAGCCCCCGGGCACTTGGAAGCGGCACCTACCTGGCGAAATAACGGCTTGATGTGACGATCCAAGGGTGCTGCTTGCGAGCCGCCGAGGAGGGCCGCAGCCGCGTGGTGCGCCGGCGCCCCGTAGCATGCGGCGAAGAGGCCGCACAGCTCCTCCCAAGATGCCACCGTGAATCCAGGGAGGTTGAGCAGCATGGCGCGCGGTGCACCAGCGAGAGCCATGGGAAGCTAATTGGCCATGACCTTGTCATCGCCCCCGTCCTTAAGGACGGCCTCCTCATACGTCAGCAGGAAAGCCGTCGGGTCCACCGCGCCGTCGTAGCGTGGCGGCATATCCATCTTGAACTTGGGTGGCCACTTCACCCGCCGTAGGGCGGGAGCAAGGGCCCGGAGCCCCCGAGCGTCACTGTGGGAACCCGTAGACCCAACCGGCAGGGCGGCGCCATCCATGGAGAATGGGCGTGAAGATGGTGGAGCGCAAATCGATGGAAGGAAAACTCCGGCACACCCCTACCTGGCGCGCCAAATGTCGGATCACGGGTTCTGGAAAAACCCTCAAGGTTCGAACACTGGGGTGCGTGCGAATATCTCCTCCTACCGATCCACGTCCTAGCTTTGCTAAGATATTACGGGCTAACTCACCGGACTCGCAACACCAAGGACACAAGATTTATATTGGTTCGGGCCACCGTTGTGGTGTAATACCCTACTCTAGTGTGTGTGTGGTGGATTGCCTCTTGGGCTGAGGATGAACAGTACAAGGGGAAGAACAGCCTCCCAAGGTGAGGTGTTCTTGTGCTCGGTGAACTTGTGGTTGTTCTGGTCTCTCTCGATCTGACTGATCTCCCTAGCTATGGTGGTGGCTAGTCCTATTTATAGAGGCCCTGGTCCTCTCCCCAAATATTGAGTGGCAAGGGAGCCAACAACGACCAATTCGAAAGGGGACAGCTAGTATAGCTTATCCTGACAAAAGTGGTCTTCGCCTGTCAAAGTCTCTAGTGGTGACGTCGTCTTGGGCTCCATGGTGACCTCTGTCTTGCTGATGAAGAAGAAGTTTGCTTGGCTAGCAGTCCAGAAGCGCTTCCTTCTAAGTCGAGCAGAGTCATAAGTGTTGTAGTCTGTGAAGAAAACATGCTCGTGGAAGAAGTCATCACCCTTGATTTTTTGCTTCTTTGAGAAGGGATCCTCTGGCTTGGGGTGAGGAGTGTCAATCAATTGCATCACAACCTCAGGGATCGGGATCTCAGGTTTCATAGGCTGAGGAATTTTAGTTTCTTCTTCAATGGCAACCTGGGACTTCAATTCTTCAGTAGCAATGTCATCAGCGCTAGTGGCTGGAATCTCTTCAGGGATGGACGGAGTGGGGTGTGGTTCTTCAGAACCCATTTAAACTTCAGTAGTCACTGGGACTGAGGAATTTGTTGCAGAGGAGTGAACAACGGAGAATTGGGGTGTTGACTTTCCCAAAAGTCATCATTCAGAACTAGCGTAGTGCACCCAATGTCCACATCCTCATCTTCTCCACTCATTTTTGCAACGCCGGCCTCTTCAACAGTAAACTGAGGTATGGGCGATGAAACAACTAGGGTTGAAGGGATTGCATCCACATCAATTTCTTCATCCAACTGCTCTGAGGAAGCAGCAGAAGGAATGTCTTCATCGGATCCGCTTGGGATCATGTATTCTTCATCAAAAGGAACGAGTTCCTTTGATGGCATGCTTGAGACCGGAACATCATCAATAGGATTTTCAAACGAGCTGGTCAATTTCTTCATCTTCTTCGGAGCTGAAGAGTCTGATGAAGTTGATGCTTTCCTTTTCTTCATAGCTGCACGGTCCGCAGCCTTGGTCTTCTTAGCTTCTGATGCAGAAGGAAGAATTGGACTTGGAGCAGGTGCAGGAGGAGCATAGGAAATTGGTTTCATTTCTTCAGGCACAACTGATGCAGTTGCCCTGGTATAAGCAATTTCTTCAGGCACAGCGGTTGAAGCTTTAGCTGGCCTGGCAATTTCTTCAGGCGCAACACTAGTGGTTGCCCTGGCAGTTTCATCAGCGGCTGGAATGCAGTCATCAACCCTGGTACTAGCATTTTCTTCAGCAGCCTGAGTATCATTAGCGGTGCTGGCATTTTCTTCAGTAGGCTGAGCAGATGCTTCAGCCTGAGGAATTTCTTGTTGCGTAGGGTAGCAACATTGGTAGTAAACTTTTCAGTTATCTTTACAAATCTGACTTTGGCTCCAATCCAGTTAGCATAGTAGCGATCAAATTCATCACTCAGTTTCTGGATCTTTGATTGCAGAGCAACAAGTTCTTCAGGTGAAAGCTTCAAGAAGTTTTGCTTCAAAAAGCACTCTTTCTAGTACTGCGCTTTCTTCACCTTCCTCCCCTGTTCATATTTCCATTTTTCTTCGTCAATGAAGTGAGTCAGCACATGACTTTGACTTGGAGTGAGGTTCATCTCAGGCATAGGTGTGTTGGGGTCCTTGTGCCACAAGTCAATGAAGTCGAGGATCAACTTTGGGTCTAGCATCAATGGCACATTACTTCCTTTGGCTCTAGCGGCCCTGTGCTGCCTATCCCTGATGATTTCAGCGAGTTCTTCATCATCAGCTTCGTCGTCATCGGATAGTACTTGGAAGGTGACCTGCTTCTCTTGAGGACTTGGTCTAGTGCCTCGTCCTGTAGTGGCCTTGGTCTTTAGTAGAGTGGGGCCAGTTGAAGAGTGTAGAGGAGATGATGAACTTGAAGAGGATCCTGAGGCAATAGAGATGCCTGTTGTCCTTTGGCACAAGGCGACATACGCAGGTGCTGAGGACTTGGAAGGAGGAGCTGAGGATTTTGTAGGACCTGGTGCGGCTTGAGGAATTGGCCGTGAGGGCTTAGCAGATGTTGGCCGTGAGGGCGTTGCAGAGGAGCTTGGCCGTAAGGGCATTGAAGAAGAAGGAGCATTGGGCTTATGTGTGGGCTTCTGAGGCATGGCCTTCTTCGACTTGCTAGCAGAGGCCTCAGCAGTGGCAGCAGCAGCAGAATCTTGATTGAATTTCCTCACTTCTTCTTTTCCTACTCTGGCCAACTTAGCTTGACGCTTGGCCCATTCATCAGGATAGTCCTCACTGCGCTTGAGGCTAGTGGGATCAGCTTCTTGGCCAGCTGCCAATGGAGGTCTTGGGCAAGGAGGGTGTAGAGCAAATTTCTTCATATATTTTGGAGTGACATATTTTTATTCTCTCCATTCTCGTTCCCATCTCCTTTCTATCCTTTGTATGCGCACCTTGCGCTGATTTTTGTCCTACTTTCCTTGTGTGGCCTCATCAGGAGTGCAATAATCCTTCTAAATGTCATCAGGGATCTCAAAAGCTATGTTGACTTCCAGTTTCTTTCCTCCCTTCTGAGGTTTCTTGCCATTTTACATTTTCTTCAACTCAGGCTTTTGAACTATTGAGTTCTCTAAAGAGGTATGCAACTTTTCTTTGAGGAACGCTGCAAATGAGTTAAGTTGATGAGAACCTAGAGATTCAGTAGCGGACATGAGTACCTGTGAACAGAGTATAAGTGCGAAGAATTTGGAGAAGTCATATGCGTTCTCAGAAGTTTTTTGCAAAAAGAACAAGTTTCAAGAATTTGACTGGATGAGTCTTGAGGAATTTCACTAACCGTTCTATGACTTAGGTTCCAGAGTTGTACAAATTTGAAAATCCACACAATTGAGGAATCTTAAAGAAAAATGTTGCTTAGAGAAACAGATCAAGAGCAGATGATATGTGAGGTGTTTAGTGTGTGAAGAGTTGAGGAATAAACACCTTTTGAAGATTTGAGGAAAACAACAGAATCAACAATGGCAATAAAATTAACTTTTAATTACCCTTGATGAAGAACAGGACGAACTGAGGAGTGTGGATTTGAAGCTCATCGGTTCAGATCTTCCACGCCCTAACTTGGCTGAGGAAGACAACTATGGCGGCGGCGGAGTGAAGAAATCCGCGGCCGGCGTGAGCACGGCGGCGACGAGGTCAAGGCAGTGAAGCTCTTCCTCACCAGCAATGATGGAAGTAGCGGCGGCGCTAGGGTTTGAGAGCTCGAGCGAGGGAGTGAGGTCGAGTGGAGTAAAAACGAAGTGAGGAAGGGAGAGGGGTATTTATAGCCGAAGTGAAAAACTGCTCGCCCGAGGAAATTGGACGAACGTGCCCCTAACCCTTCTCATTCGTGTGACATGTGTCACCCACGTACTGAGAGGTGACGATCATGTGTGATCATGGGTGAATAGGATAATATATCATGGAAGCGGAGCGGTTTAAGCGGCAAAAGTCGAAAATTCGGATAAGATAAGTTTAAAGTTCCGTTCGCAATTTCTTCAGCTGACAAGGACATAATGAAGAGTTTGAACGAGTTTCAAATAGAACGCACATGAAGAATTTGTGAATAGACTAGGTTGAGTTAAGCATAGAGGGGCAAAGGGTCCGACCACATTCACTTCGCAAAACAAGCGACTTGAAGAATATAAACTCATATATATATATATATATAGCTAAAGAAGAAAAACAATGGAAAGAGTGAAGACAAAGCAAAGTTGAAGAACAAACAAGGAATTCCTTAAAAGTATCATACCACGCCCGAGTGGCCTGCTTGAGCCCATAAAGGGCCTCATTGAGTCTGAAGACTTTGTCAGGATGCTTTGGATCTTCAAAACCTGGGGGTTGAGCAACATATACTTTTCCTCAAGCTTACCATTGAGGAATGCACTTTTCACATCCATTTGATATAAGATGATATCATGATGGTTAGCATAAGCAAGTAATATGCGAATAGCTTCAAGTCTAGCAACAGGTGCAAAAGTTTCATCGAAATCAACTCCTTCAACCTGTGTGTAGCCTTGCGCTACAAGTCGTGCCTTATTCCTCACCACAAGGCCATTTTCATCTTGCTTGTTGCAGTAGATCCACTTTGTGCCAATGGTATTGTGCTTGCGAGGATCTGGATGTTTGACCAGTTCCCAGAAGTTGTTGAGCTCGAATTGATGTAATTCTTCTTACATAGCTTGAATCTACTCAGGCTCTAGAAATGCTACATCTACCATAGTGGGTTCTGTGATAGAGACGAAAGCAAAGTGCCCAAAAAAGTTACATAAATGTGAAGCTCTTGAGCATGTGAGAGGACCTGGAATGTTGATGTCGCTGATGATTTTCTCAATTTGCACTTCATTTGCAACGTGAGGAGGAGCTGGTTGTCGCTGAGGAATTTGATCAGCATTTTCTTCAGCACCATTTTCCTCAGGTGCATCAGCATGAAGTTCTTCACGTTCTGGAACTTCTTCAGCAGGTTCTTCGGTAGGAATGACATCCTCAGTAGCTTTGGACTTAATAGATTCCTCAGGAGGTATTTCATCTGTCACGGGAGGTAGGTGCTCTCTTTGCGAGCCATTAGTTTCATCAAACCGCACATCTACAGTTTCATCAACCTTATGGTGATGGGTGTTGAAGACTCTGTAGGTGTGCGAGTCCTTACCATAACCAAGCATAAAGCCTTCATGTGCTTTCGGTGCAAATTTTAGAATTGTGATGAGGATCTCTAATCCAGCATTTAGCACCGAAGACTTTGAAATAACTCACATTGGCTTTCTTGTCAGTGAGGAGTTCATATGCTGTCTTCTTGAAGAATTTGTGAAGATATACCATGTTGATGATGTGGCACGCAGTATCAATTGCCTCAGGCCAGAAGTGAGGAGGCGTCTTGTACTCATCAAGCAAAGTGCGGGCCATCTCAATAAGAGTCCTGTTCTTGCGTTCCACGATGCCATTTTGCCGAGGAGTATAAGGAGCAGATAACTCATGAGTAATACTAAGTTCATCAAGATAGTCATCAAGACTAGTATTCTTGAACTCAGTTCCATTATCACTTCTGATGTGCTTGATTTTCACACCAAAGTTGGTTGAAGCCCTCGAGGAAATCGTTTGAAGACTTCCTGCACTTCAGTTTTGTAAGTGATGATAAGCACCCATGTATATCGAGAATAATCATTAACAATGACAAAGCCATATAAAGATGCAGCATTACTAAATGTGGCATAGTGAGTAGGGCCAAAGAGATCCATGTGAAGCAATTCAAATGGACGAGTGGTAGTCATGATGGTCTTTGAGGGATGTTTGGCCTTGGTCATCTTTCCGGCTTCACAAGCTCCACACAAATGGTCCTTGATGAATTTGACACCCTTGATGCCAATGACATGCTTCTTCTTCGCGAGCGTGTGTAAGTTCCTCATCCCAGCATGACCAAGTCCTTGATGCCATAGCCAGCCTTTTGAAGCTTTTGCAAGTAGACATGTAGCAGGTTGTGGTCCTGTAGAGAAATCAACAATATACAAATCTCCTCTCCTAAAGCCTTCGAAGACTTTGGAATTGTTAGCTTCGATGATCACAACACAGCGATACTTGCCAAAGACAACAACCATATCAAGATCACAAAGCATTGAGACAGACATGAGGTTCAACCCTAAGGACTCGACAAGCATGACTTTGTCCATGTGTCGATCCTTCGAGATTGCAACCTTACCTAGACCCAATACCTTTCTTTTGCCTTTTTCAGCGTAGGTGATATGCTTCATATGTGATGGAGATAAAGCAGAGTCCATCAATAAGCTCCTGTCACCAGTCATGTGATTTGTACATCTACTATCGAGGACCCACTCAGTGGCTTTGGGTTGATCATCCTGCAGATGAATTAGTACAACTTACGAACTCATATACTTCATTAGAGAAGAATATGATATCAATTTCATCTGATCAATTTCATCAAGCAATAGAATAGATAAAGCAGTATGAGGACTTGAGAAATGAAAATTCATTTCTTCATGATTAGCTTGCGTTCTTTCAAGCATATTCAGGTTTCCAGGAAATTCTTCAAACGATTGAGTTCGTCTAGAGACCTGACCCTGCATAAGAGATTAGTTCTTTTTCTTCACCACCCACATCTGAAGGGGTGGCAGAGAGTTCATCATTCTGCGAGCTCCTTAAGAAAAAGGTGGCATAGATGCCAATCCACTTCGTTTCACATAAGAGGGATTAGGGTAAGCATAAGACTAAGCAGAGAAATTCTTCGAGGATTTATGAACATAATGATTTGTAGAATAATGCACATATCCACAATCCTTAGATCTTCCCTGCGAAAATGACGGGTTAGCACAATGATTCTCATATGAGGACTTTGATCCTTTTGAGGAATTTGATCCTCGTGAGGAATTTGGTCCATATGAGGACTAGGAGCCATATGAAGATTTTGATCTGGGGTTCCTATTCTTCACATGTGGGGTCATGATGACATTCACCTGAAGATTTTCAAGGCACCTTTTGGGAACCTATATTTTCTTCATTGGAGAGCCGTTCCTGCAGTTAGTGCCAACATATCTAGCAAATACTTCACCATTCTGATTTTTGAATAGTTTATAGTTGGAGTCAAACGACTCATCAGTACAATATGAAGATTCACATGTAAAGCCAGATAAAGTAGATGGATCCACTAAAGATCCCTTTACAGCAACCCATGAGGTTTTGAGATACTGCTCAGGTTTCCAGTAGGTCCCATTAGCATTGAGTTTCCTCTCAAAGGAAATACCCTCTTTCCTAGGGTTCCCGTTGAGGATTTGCCTTTTAAGAACATCACAAAGAGCGTGATGCCCTTTGAGGCTTTTGTACACGCCTGTCATATACAATTCCTTCAGCCTTGCATCATTAGTGATACTAGCAATGTCCTCAGATGAGGAATTAGTAATAGTAGAGACAGTTGATGAATTTGCAGCAATGAAAGCATTTGAGAATTCAGGTGAAGAATTAGCAGTTTCACGTTCAATGCACTTCAAACATGGAGGAACAAATTCATCCTGAGTAGCGCTGATTTGTTGAGCAATTAATGAATCATGCTCCTTCTGAAGGTCTTCATAACTCACTCTTAACTGCTCAAGGTCTTGCTTTCTTTGAAGAAATTCATAACAAAGCTTCTCACTATCACATAGGAGAGTGTTATGATGACCTTGAAGATAGTCAAACTTGGACTGAAGTCTTTGAAGATTTTCAGTCAAAATTTTAGTGCGATCCATTTCCTTGCCTAACATATCATCACTTTATCTAGCATGTTTTGAACTTTTTCCAAAGCTCTTTGTTGTTTAGTGGCAAGGGAAGCAAGTTTGACATAACTGGGTCCAAATTCATCACTAGATTTATCATCACTGGACTCACATAAGTAGCATTCAGTTACCTTGGAACCTTTTGCCATAACACATGGTGCAGAGGATGATGATTCTGGATTGAAAGTCATAGCCTTGCGCGATTCCATGAATTCTTCGAACCAGGCTTCATGGTGAGATCGATGACCTTCATAGACCTTAGAGAGTCGGTCCCAAATGAGTTTCGCATGGCTGAGATGCATAATGTTCATGAACAGATTTTGTGACAAGATGGAGCAGATGATGTCCTTCACCGTGAGGTTGAGAAGCGTGTACTTGCGAATATCATCAGCCTCCATCATCTTTCTTAGGTCAGTAAGACCAATCTCGGTGACGGTCCAGAGTTCGTTGTTCATCTCCATGAGGCGCTTCTTCATCATGGCCTTCCACTTGGGATAATCATGGCCGTCAAAGACGGGGCATGTCACAGTCTTCATTCCTGTGGTCGACATAACTAAAACTCCAGGCAGTTAAACCAAAATCACATAGCAAGGGAGTGCCTTGCTCTGATACCAATTGAAAGTGTGTTAAGTCAACAAGAGCGGGGTGAATAGGTGATTTTTATGAATTCTTTACTGAGGAATTTCAGGGTGAGGAAATTCCTAAGAGAAGAACTACTTCCAGCGGAATAAGTACTCAGAAGTAAACATAATAGAGCATGAGCACGGTCTTCATGATGAAATTAAAACAAGCTCAGAGTACCGACATCGTAAACACGGGATAAGCAGAATGAAAACAAACAGAATGAAGAAATTGAGCTGAGGAAATAGAGAAAGTCTTCAGCCAAAGTCTTCAAACTGATATGAACAAGCACACAGCACAGAAATGAGGAAATGGAACCAGTTAGCTCGGTGAAGACAATGATTTGGTAGACCAGTTCCAACTACTGTGATAGTTGCACGTCTGGTTAGGGCGGCTAGGTATTTAAACCTGAGGACACACAGTCCCGGACACCCAGTCCTGAACACGCAGCTCAGGACACTCAGTCCTCACCGTATTCCCATTGAGCTAAGGTCACACAGACCTCGCCCAATCACTCGTGGTAAGTCTTCAGAGGATGGGATGCTCTACGCCATGACGCCTAACCGTCTAGAAGATGCACAGTCTTCAAAGGTAACAAGCGCTCGATCCACGCAGGATCAATCTCTTCAGTGATGCTCAATCACTTTGGGTTTGAAGGTGTTTGGGTTTGGTTTTTCCTCACTTGATGATTTTCGCTCAAAGTCCTCGGATGATGGGATGCTCTCAAATGACAAGTGTCAGTTTCTCTCGGAGCAGCCAACCAGCTACTGGTTGTAGGGGGTGGCTATTTATAGCCTAGGGAGCAGCCCGACATGATAAGACATAAATGCCCTTCAATGATATGACCGTTAGGTGGAAGGATATTTTGGGACAGCTGGCGCGTAGCACAGCAACGGTCGAAAATTTGACTAAAAAATTCCTCTGGACTATCATGTTCCTCACCTCTAGGAAATTCGCACTAGCGAATTCCTAACTCCTTAGTTAGAACAAATTTCTCAGAGCCCAGAAGAGCTTTGTCTCCGTCACTGAAGAAATTTGACCGAACTGTATGAGATTTCCAATGGCTTCACTTGAAGGGATTGGTAGGTGTAGGATTTTGAGTTCAGCAGCACTTGGAAATTTTTCCTTAGTATTTCCTTGACCCCCTTTAACAGTACGGTGTTTCCTATGACTCAAGAAAGAGAAAATGAAACTATGAAAACAAAAGCCTTCACGCTTCATGTTCCTCGAATGAATACCAAGTCTTCAGGATCACACCAATTTCTTCACTTTCAAAGTCTTTAGAAAGTCTTCAGTAATCCAAAGTCTTCAGTCGAAGAACTTCATTTTTAGGGGTCGACTTTCTCTGTAAATATCAAACTCTTCATAGACTTATAGACATGTGTACACTCACAAAATCATCAGTCCCTTAACCTATAAGTCTTCAATACACCAAAATCACTAAGGGGCACTAGATGCACTTACAAAACTATATAAGCTTATGGGTAGGATAAGGTAATGAGGTGGAGCTACAGCAAGCGCTAAGCAAATATGGTGGCTGACATAAACAAATAAGAGCGAGAAGAGAAGCAACGCAAGGGTCGAGAAGCTAGAAGTGATAAAGAAGTGATCCTGAAACTACTTACGTCCATACATAACCCAAACCGTGTTCACTTCCCGGACTCCGCCGAAAAGAGACCATCACGGCTACACACGCGGTTGATGCATTTTAATTAAGTCAAATGTCAATTTCTCTACAACCATACATTAACAAATTCCCATCTACCACATAACCGCGGACACAACTCTCGAAAGTTTATACCCAACTTATCCCATCACAAGCTCTCACTGTCAACGAAGGATATTCTTTCTCCTGGAAAGACCCGACCAGTCTCGGAATCCCGGTTACAAGACATTTCGACAATGGTAAAACAAGACTAGCAAAGCCGCCCGATGTGCCGACAAATCCCGATAGGAGTCGCACGTATCTCGTTCTCAGGGCACACCGAATGGGCCAGACGTCGGGTTGGCATAGACCCTGGTTGCCCAGGGGGCACCGGACATCGCCCAGGTTGGACCAACACTCAGAGGAGCACTGGCCCGGGGGTTTAAAATAAAGATGACCCTTGGGCTCGTGAAAACCCAAGGGAAAAGGCTTAGGTGGCAAATGTTAAAACCAAGGTTGGGCCTTGCTGGAGGAGTTTTATTCAAAGCGAACTGTCAAGGGGGGCCCATAACCCCA
Source organism: Triticum urartu (assembly GCF_003073215.2). NCBI lineage: Eukaryota > Viridiplantae > Streptophyta > Magnoliopsida > Poales > Poaceae > Triticum > Triticum urartu. The sequence goes on along the minus strand of NC_053027.1, from coordinate 282,478,161 downwards.
ACCGCATTAGGAATGCAAAATCAAGGAACATAACACCAGTATGATGGAAACTAGGACGGCAAGAGTGGAACAAATCACCAGGCATAAGGCCGAGCCTTCCACCCTTTGCCAAGTATCTAGACGCATTAATTAAATAAGAGATAATATGATATCCCAACATATCCATGTTCCAACCTGGAACAACTCCAATTTCACCTGCAACTAACAACGCTATAAGAGGGGCTGAGCAAAGCGGTAACATAGCCAAACAACGGTTTTCTAGGATGGTTCAAAAAGGTTAGAGGCTATCATGGCAATTTGGGAGGCTTGGTAAACAAGTGGTAGGTAGCGTGACATAGCGATAGAGCGAACAACTAGCAAGCAAAGATAGAAGTGATTTCGAGGGTATGGTCATCTTGCCTGAAATACTGCAAGGAAGAAGAACGAGTCCATGAAGAAGACGAACCAACATAGTCAAACAGATCCTCACAAACGCAACGTTACCGGAACTATCAAGGAGAAGCGACACTGGAAAGAAGCAAACAACATGGTAAACAACCATGACATAAAAATGGCATGAAGCACAATCAACAATCATGCATGTCTGGTTTAAAGAGGCATGGCATGGCAATGTGCACAAACAATACTACAAATTATGTGGAGCTCCCAATATGCAACGAGTTGCATATTGATGAAACACCACATGACTTATTTAGTTCTCTCCCATTTATGTACTCAACAATATTAAATGTTGGTTAGCATGACAAGGGGTGAAGCATAATAAAACTACCTATCTAGGCAAGTTTAAATGAGGCCGGAACAACAAGCAAAAAGTCCGGAAAAATCCTCATATGCCTATTCTGAATTTGGTATTTTTCTGCCCTAAACCATATTTCAGAGTTGTTAGACATGCAAGATGAGTGCACCATGTTAAACTAGGCATTTATCAACCCCATTTACATATATAATGTATTGAAAACCGAGCTACGGTTATTAAGTTATGAAATAAAACATTTTAGCAAAATAAATCAGACAACATTTTAACCATTTTTAAACATGGATGAAAGTTGGATAATATGAATCTACACAAAATTCTAAACATTTTACATATATAAGTTATTTACATATGATGCACGATTGTGGAGTTATTAAATGCATGAAAACTAGGGGGTTTATGAAAAATAGCAGTCATGTGGATAAATAGCTAAAATCTCATAACTGAAAAAAACAGGAATTGGGCTGACACTAAGGCGGACTGGGCTGGGGGAAGCTGCTCACGTTGGGCCAATAGGCCAAGGAGGAAGCAGAGTGGTGGGCGTGCGCATATGGGCCGTGAGGTGAAGCCGAAGGAGCTGGCGATACTGGGCCTTAGTGCCGAAGTGGCCCAGGGCATGGTTGCGGTCAAAGTGTGCCAGCGGATCGAGCGCAAGCAGGCAAAACAGGGGCGTGGACGAAGCAGAGGAGGTCGCGACAGGCAACGGTGATGCAGGGAGCGACGACGGTGAACTTGGCGCGCGAGTCGAGGGACTTGGCAGCGGCAACCTGCTCGGGTGATGACGACGGCGGGGGAAGGAGGAAGTTCCGCGCGATGGCGCGGTTCACATGAGGCAGGGGCGTATCGACCTCCCGGTTCGAACGAAGTAGAGGCAGGGCTGGGAACCTCATGCAGGAAACGAGCGGGCGCCTTGGCGGGGCGACGGGGTTTTTGCCGACACTCCAGGAGGTAGCAGGGCGCAGGGGAGGTCCTAGATGCCCGATCCGGCAGCTGGGGAGCTCGCAGGTGGGTGCGCCATCCATGGCGTCGGGGAAGTGCTTGGGGCGGCGCCATGCCTTGACCTGTTGCAAGCAGAGAGAAGGGAGGTGAGGAACTAGGGGAAGAAGAGGGAGGAGGGAGATGGCAAGGGCAGAACGGCCTGGTGGTGACTTCGGTCGCCGGCGGGAGGGTGGCGCCTTGCGGGCTCGCCGTGGCTCGGGTGCTTGTACCGAAAGGGGGGTTGCGGGATTGGCCCGATGGGGAATTTTCGGGAGAGGAGGTGGGCGGATCAGGAGGGATCCTGAGGACAATTTGGAAGGTGGCGGCTGGGGAATGGGACAAGTTCCTAGAAGTAAATGTTTTGTCCAGATTTAGACTAGGGAGTGTTTATATAGGGAAAGTGAAAATTTTGGGGTAGATTTTGACTCTCCGATCTTAATAAGGCGGTCGAGAAAAATATAGGTTAGGAAGTCCAATAAAGAAAACGGAGATGTTTTATAGATGTTTGGGGATGATCCGGACCCAACGGTAACGCTAGTTCGGTTCGGGTTCGGGGAAGTTTCGGACACGGGCGAGGGGTCGATGCACTGTGCAAAAAAGGATTAGGTGGTTTGACAAGAGGGAATCGAAAACTCGGTTGGTCTCGAAACGGTCAACGAAGGTGAGGGATTTGATGGGCTCGGATAACAGAGAGAAGAGAGTGGTCCAAGAGAAGGTGATGAAGGCAAAGGGAGAAACAACAATGACGACGAATGCAGGTTTTGTAAAATGTCGGCAACAAAGTGCCGGTGCAATGCGAATGATGCGATGATGAATGTAACAAACAAATAAAACACACGGTGGCAACGAAATACATGGAAGGCATCTGGAGCGTCGGGCTCGGGGCGTTACATGATCCAACTATATTAACAAATCCCGCGATACATCAAGATCGTGACATCTCAAGAACACAAGAGAGAGAGAGAGAGTAAACACATAGCTACTGGTACAAACCCTCAGCCCCGAGGGTGGACTACTCCGTCCTCATCATGGTGGCCGCTGGGATGATGAAGATGCCCACTGGTGATGATTTCCCCCATCCGGCAGGGTGCCAAAACAGGGTCTAGATTAGTTTTTCATGGCTACAGAGGCTTGTGGCGGCGGAACTTCTGGCCTATCGACTCCCCTAGGGTTTTTGGAATGTTTGGGAATTTGTAGGGCGAAGAGGTGGTGCGGGAGGCTACCGAGGTGGGCAGAACCCACCAAGGTGCGCCTGGGCGCACAGGTGGGTTGTGCCACCCTCGGGGCACCCCTCTCATACTTCCTTGGCCCAAGTTGTGTCTTCTGGTCCAAATTTTTTTTTCAAAAAGTTTCGCTGCATTTGGATTCGGTTTGGTATTGATTTTCTGCTATGTAAAAAATAAGCAAAAAATAGCAACTGTCACTGGGCACTATGCCAATAGGTTATTCCCCAAAAATGGTATAAAGTTGCTATAAATTGATTGTAAAACATCCAAGAATGATAATATAACAACATGGAACAATAAAAATTTATAGATACGTTGGAGACGTATCAGCATCCCCAAGCTTAATTCCTTCTCGTCCGCAAGTAGGTAAATGATAAAAACAGAATTTTTGATGTGGAATGTTGCCTAACATGTTCATCACATAACCTTTTCTGTTGTAGCATGCAAATTTGGACTTTTATATGGTTCAAAGCAATAGTCTAGTTTTGACATGAAGATTTCATTACTCAAGCATATCAACAAGCAACCATGTCTTTCAAAATATCAACAATAAAAAAAGTTATCCCTAGCCCATCATGCTCAATCATTCATCCATTCATGAAACACACTCGCATAATAGCTACATCCAATGCTCAAGTATGATCATAGGGCCCGTTAGTTGGTGCTTTATAAGAGAAGATGGAGACTCAATAAAAATAAAAATTTCATAAAGATAGGCCCTTCGCAGAGGGAAGTAGGGATTTGTAGAGGTGCCAGAGCTCAAAGCTTAAATTGAGAGATAATTTTTTTGAGAGGCATACTTTTCCTGTCAACGAAAACGACCGAGTAATTCCCAAAACTTTCCATGCTAGATATATCATAGGCGGTTCCCAAATAGAAAATAAAGTTTATACCTTTTTCCACCATACTTTCACACTCCAGGCTAGCCGTATCCACGGGTACTGTCCATGCCAACACTTTGCAAGGGATTTATTATTTGACGACATAAAGTAAATTTCTTTTTCATTTCTGGACCAGGCATCCCTATTAGAACAGTACTCTCGTGCAATGACTAGTGAATAAACACTCATCTTGAGAATAACACATCTAGCATGGAAAGTATTGGCCACCCCCTGCCGCTTAATGAGCGGTACGGGCACATAAAAAGGAAATTCATTTTCAAAATTAGAGATGCCACATACAAATTTGCTTAGAACGGCTTGGAAATACCGCATATAGGTAGGTCTGGTGAACTCATATGGCAAAACTGGATTTATAGATTTTGGATGCACAAGTAGTATTTCTACTTTCTACAAGTGGAGGCTAGCAAAAACACCGAGAAGCAACCAACCAAGAAACAAAAAGTTCACATAAGCGAGCATTAAGCATAACGAACACCGAATAATGCACCACAAGTAGGATGTAATTTCATTTCATAACTATTGACTTTCGTGCTTGCACAAGGAATCACAAACCTTAACACCAATATTCCTACTAAAGCATAATTACTCACCAACATGGCTCACATATTATTATCTCCATATCGCAAAACTATTACAAAGAATCAAGTTTATTTTTTCCAATGATCTTCATGAAAGTTTTTATTGTAACCCTCTTGAATATCTATCACTTTGCGACTAGTTTCATAGCTTGTGCAAATTTTCATCACCATTATAAACTCTCAAAATTATATACGTGAAGCATGATAGTGTTAGACAAACTACTCCAAAAAGATATAAGTGAAGATCATGCGAGTAGTTAAGTAAATGGGTAGCTATTTGAGGACTCTCTCTTATTTAAAACTTTCAGATCTAAGTATTTTATTAAAATAACAATGAAAACAAAAACTAAATGGCATTCCAAGAATAGCACAACTCATGGGAAGAAGCAAAAACTTAGGTTCAACCGGTACTAAACGATAGTTGTTGATGAAGAAAGGTGGGATGCCTTGGGCATCCACAAGTATGATCTTTTGTGTCTCCTTAATTCCTTTTATATCACGGTTTCCCTAAATCTTAAAAACATCATCCACACAAAACTCAACAAGAACTCATGAGATAAGTTAGTATAAATCAATGCATAACCTTATCATTCTCTATTGTAGCAAATCACTAAAATTATTGTTTAACATTGCATACTAAATGCCTCTGCATATTTAATAGTCCTATCCTCAAATATAATCATTAAACAAGCAAAAATATGCAAACAAAACAACAATCTGTCTAAACAACACAGTCTGTAAAGAGTGCAATTATCCTCATACTTCCCTAACTCCAAAAATTCTGAAAATTTACCACACTGTAAAAATTTTATCATAGCTTATTGTGCAAAAAAAGATCAACATTTTATCACATTCTGACTTCCTCAAGAATTCACGCACTAGCGCGCAACTTTCTATTTTCAAACAGCAACATATAGACTTGCAAAATAAGCATGGCAAAGGCTATACTTGACATTTTTATTGAAGTAAAATATATAAAACATTATTTCAAATAATAGAAAGAAAAATCAAATAAAATAAAATGACGCGCCAAGCAAAAAACATATCATGTGATGAATGAAAATGTAGCTAGGTTACAGATAATGTTGGAGACGGAAGAGGGGATGCCTTCCGGGGCATCCCTAAGCTTAGTTGCTTGGATATTCCTTGAATATTACCTTGGGGTGCCTTGGGCATACCTAAGCTTAGGTTCTTGTCACTCCTTATTCTCCTCATATCAAGATCTCACCCAAAACTTGAAATACTTCAATCACACAAAACATAACAGAACTTCATGAGATGGGTTAGCATGATAAAATAAATCATTCACTTGGGTAATGTCAAAGACAAGATTCATAATTGTTCTCACATAATGCCTATTGTACTCTACAGTTTCCACAATTTGTATTAAGCAATATAATCCATAGAAACCATAAATGAAGCAAACTATGCATTGCAAACAGAATATGTCAAAATAGAACAGTACGTAAAGATCTGAATTAAGGTCATACTTGTGTAACTCCAAAAATTCTAAAAAATTAGGACAATGTAGACAATTTTTTTACACATCAACCTAAAAAAATTCAGAATTGTTCCACATTCCAGTGAATTTAAACAATTCTTTTACTGGAGGAAAAGTTTCTATTTTTGTACAGAATCAAGCCAACTATCATCCGTACTATCCCAAAGGCTTTACTTGGTACTTTATTGAAAAAAGCTATAAAACATTATTACTACAATATCTTAATCAGGTCAACACACAAAAATAGTAGGTAAAAGTATTGGGTTGCCTCCCAACAAGCGCTTTTCTTTAATGCCTTTTTAGCCAGGCATGAAGATTTCAATGATGCCTGCATAAAAGTAAAGAATTGAAACATAACAGGAGCATCATGAACCAAACGACCCAGGTGGCTTCTCGGTCGGAATGGTGTGACCACTTCACTTTCAAGAATTTGATTGAGTTGTTGCGAGTCTTGCGCTCGGTTTCTTCAAGAATAGCAATGGGATGCTCATGATTAGACAAATCTTCTTGGAGGTCAATCTCTTCGAAGTTGATAGTGCGCTCGGTGGTCTTGAAGCACTTGCGAAGCTGTGACACGTGAAACACATCGTGCACGTTTGCGAAGTTGGACAAAATCTCAAGTTGATAAGCGAGGTCACCTCTTTTGCCAATGATCTTGAAAGGACCCACGTGTCTAGGGGCAAGCTTGCCTTTGATACCGAAGCGATGAGTGCCTTTCATTGGAGAGACGCGGAGGTAGCCATGGTCTCCGATCTCGAAAGCCAAGTCACGGTGCTTACTATCATAGTAACTCTTCTGGCGCGATTGCGCGGCTTTGAGATTTTCACAGATGACTTTACACATTTCTTCAGCTTCTGTGATCAAGTCGTTGCCAAGAAGTTGGCGTTCACCAATCTGTGACCAATTGAGATGAGTACGGCACTTCCTACCATAAAGAATTTCGAATTGGGCCTTGCCTGAACTCGCTTGGAAGTTGTTGTTGTAGGAGAACTCGACATAAGGAAGACAATCTTCCCACTTCATACTGAAAGAGATGACACAAGCCCTGATCATATCTTCGAGAATTTGATTTACTCGCTTGACTTGGCCACTTGTTTGACGATGGAAAGCTGTGTTGAAGCAAATATTGGTGCCCATGGCCTTCTGGAAGTAGTCCCAGAACTGAGAAGTGAAAATGCTTCCGCGGTTTGAAGAGATCAATTGCGGAATACCATGCAAGGAGACAATACTGGAGGTGTATACCTCTGCCAACTGAGCTGCTGTGATAGATTCTTTGACTGGAAGGAAATGAGCCACTTTTGTAAGCATGTCAATGACAACGAAGATAGCATCGTTCCCACGCTTGGACTTAGGAAATCCAGTAACGAAGTCCATTTCAATATGGTCAAACTTCCATTCTGGAATAGCAAGAGGTTGGAGGAGACCAGCTGGTCGTTGGTGTTCTGCATTCACTCTTCGGCAGACATCACATTCGTTCACGAATTGAGCAATCTCTCGCTTCATTCGAATCCACCAGTATGACTGCTTGAGGTCATGGTACATCTTCGTACTTCCAGGATGAATGGACAGAAGAGAATTGTGCGCCTCGTTCATTATGACCTTCCTTAGATCACCTTTAGGAACCACAATCCGGTTCTCGAAGAATAAAGTGTCTTTGTCATCAATGCGATAGCACTTGTATTTGGATAGGCCCTTGGGAATACCACGTTTCACCTTCTTCACCATGGTATCCAGGATTTGTGCCTCACGAATTTGGTCTTCCAAAGTAGGAGTGACTTGCAGGTTGGCAAGAAAACCTTGAGGAACAACTTGGAGGTTCAGTTTGCGGAAAGCTTCACAAAGACCCGGTTGGAAGGGCTTGAGAATTAAGCTATTGCAGTAAGCCTTCCTGCTCAAAGCATCTTCAATGACAATGTCCTTTCCTAGAGTATTCAATACTCGGATTGTACTCTTGAATCATCTCGACCCATCGAGTTTGCCTGAGGTTGAGGTTGGGTTGAGTGAAGATATACTTGAGACTCTTGTGATCTGTGAAAATGTCCACTTGTCTTCCCAACAAGAGATGTCTCCATGTTATTAATGCATGGACAACTGCCGCCAACTCAAGATTGTGAGTGGGGTAGTTCCTTTCATTGGGCTTCAACTGACGAGAGGTATAAGACACAACTTTCTTCTCTTGCATTAACACAATGCCTTGGCCTTGCAAAGAGGCATCACAGAAAACTTCGAATTGCTTGGATTCATCAGGAGGAGTCAAGACAGGAGCTGAGACAAGCTTCTCTTTGAGGGTGTTGAAAGCAACGTCACACTCAGCTGTCCAGACATACTTGACATGCTTCTCGAGGAAGTTGGAAAGAGGCTTTGCAATCTTAGAGAAATTCTCAACGAATCTTCGACAATAGCTTGCAAATCCAAGAAAACTGCGGAGCTGCTTGACATTCTGAGGAGGTTCCCAGTTCACAATTGCAGACACCTTCTTAGGATTAACAACAATGCCCTTTGCGGAGATGATATGACCAAGGTAAAGAAGTTCATCAAGACAAAACTCACACTTGGAAAACTTTGCATTGAATTGACGCTCTCTGAGATTGTCGAGCACCAATCTCAAATGCTTGGCATGATCCTCCTTATTCTTGGAGAAGACCAAGATATCATCGATATACACCAGAACGAAATCATTTGTGTATGGGTTGAAGATGAAGTTCATCATGCGAGAGAACGTTGGAGGAGCATTCATAAGGCCGAAAGACATGACAGTATATTCATAAGAACCATAGCTTATTCTGACTGCTGTCTTGGGGATATCTTGTTCACCAATGCGAATTTGATGATAACACATATGGAGGTCAAGCTTGGAGAATACTTTGGCACCTTTAAGTTGCTCGAATAGCTCATTGATGTTGGAAGTGGATACTTGTTCTTAATTGTCTTCTTGTTCAATGGACGATAGTCGACACAAAGTCGGTCCATTCCATCCTTCTTCTGGACAAAAAGAACACCACAACCCCATGGAGATGAACTCGGTCTGATCAGACCCAGACACTCTTGTTCATCGAGCTGTTTCTTCAATTCCTTCAGCTCCTCAGGTCCAAGCTTGTATGGGCGCTTGCAAAATGGTTCCGTACCAGGCTCAAGATCGATAACAAATTCAATTGGCCGGTGAGGAGGCATTACCGGAAGCTCTTCTGGAAAGACGTCTTGGTACTACAAATGACTCGAATCTGCGAGATGGCATCCAACTCGCCTTTCTCATTGAGAGAAAACAGTTGAATGGTTTTGTCACGTGCGGCAGAGATGATCACATCATTAGAAGAGTGTGTCAATTGAATTTCCCTCGCAGCACAATCAAGCTGAGCCTTGTGCTTAAAAAGCTAGTCCATCTCGAGAATTAGGTCAACATCGGAGTCACCAAGAACAATTGGAGAAGGCAGAAATTTATTGTTGCCCATCTTGATAACGGAATCCCAAACGAATACTCAAGAAGTCATTTGCCGAGCCAGAGAAACAATAGACAATGGTCTCGGCAATACTTGAGTAACCAAATCATGCATGGCCACAAAAGGTCTTGAAATGAAAGAATGCAATGCACCAGAATTGAATAAGACTTTTGCAGGAATGTCACTAACTGAGAGATTACCCATTATCACATCAGTAGATTCCTCCGCTTGAGTTGCATTCATCATGTTCACCTTAGCATGCTTGGGATTATGCTTGACCACTGCATTGCTTGAAGATCTCAGAGGAGGAGGAGGTGGAAGGCGCCTTTGGTTGAAGCACTTGTTCGCATAGTGACCTTTCTGCTGACACTTGTTGCAAGTCACCTCTGAGAGCGGACGATGATAAGGAGCACTTGACCTTGGAGCTTGAGACTGAGATTTGTTCTGATAGCCTTGGTTTGGTGGGTTGGAAGATCCATGGCCACCTTTGCTCTTCTGCTGGTAGGGCTGACGAAACGGAGGAGGAGGAAGCCAAAACTTTTGTTGCTTAGCTGCCACTTGTGAGGAAGAAGAAGACTGAATTGCGTCCCTGACTCTCTTCTTAGAAGCCTCACACTTGAGCAGAGCACCTTCTTGCTTAAGGGCCATGTTATAGAATTGATCGAACTCAGTTGGATCAAGAAGCACAAGAGCTAACTGTGGATCTTCTCTGAGGCCACCTCTGAATTGATAGATCATGTTCTTTTCATCAGGAATGTTTTGTTTAGCGAAGCGTGCAAGTTTCTGAAACTGGATATTGTATTGGTACACAGACATGCTGCCTTGCTTGAGATTGCGGAACTCCTCACGCTTGCTCTCAGCAACACTTGTTGGAATGTGATGAGCTTTGAAGTCTCGGAAGAAATCATCCCAGGTAATCACACGACCTCCTCTGGAATCTTTGTATTGTTGATACCAATCAGCAGCTTGGTCCTTGAGTTGAAACGAAGCAAACTTGACAAAGTCCTCAGGCCTGACATTGCTACATTCAAAATGCTTGCAGATGTCCACGAGCCAATCATCGGCGTCTGTGGCCTCGACACAGTTGCTAAAAGACTTCGACTGGTTTGCAAGGAACTGGTTGAGGGTAGCAAACTGCGGCTGATTGTTGAAATTCCCTTGGCCTTTGATTTCCTTGGTTGCCTTGACTTTGGTTGCACTCTTGCAAGAGTTGCAAAAACATCTGGGTGTTGGCGTTGGTGGCTGCCATGACAGCTTGCCATGCCTCCGGAGGTGGAGGTGGTGGCGGATTCTGACGCGTTGGAGGAGCCATACTGAAGAGGGTGACATCCATTAGAATCTTGATAGACAGATAAACAAGTTGAATCAACGGATATAAATTGCAACATATAGCCTTCACCATAAACATTCGAACAAGGATTGAATGAATGAATTCCAAAGTTAACATCACACGTCCATTAAGGTGAGAAGCAACTTCAATAAAGGTAGATGAATGAAACAACAAGGTACGGCTGGAACAAATAAGTGGTAAGGATTACCCAATCACAAACCAAATATCTACGGGAAGAAATACTAGAGCGACTAGAATTCCCACCTACAAACTCCCGAGACTTTTTGGTTATGCAATCAGGTGTTGAGGATACAGGGGAAGCATAATATCTCACCCAAACTAACAATCCCTACATCCAGCTGTATCCATCCTTCAACACATAACCAAGAAACCTTCGGAAATCACGTACCTCAAGCTTCAAATAGCATCTGTTATACGAGTTATGGCAATACTCCTGAACTCCCGCCCCAGTACTGGGTGGCGTCGAGGTTATCTCACCAACAACTGCATAAAAGAGATTTTTGATGTCGGCGAACTCAGGTATTCCAGAACTGCAACAATAAAATTGTGATGATAGCACCTCAGAGCTCAACTCCCCGAGACACGGCCACAACCCCGAAATGTCAGGAGACACCAAGAACAATGTTCTCGTCACAAGAATATCGGAACGATTCCAAGACACCCGCGTGATACTAAATTATTTTTTTCATGAAATTTGATGAGAGGAAAGACAAAACATCTACGTCAGGAGACCTCACCGGAGCGACGAAGGGACTGAGGAGTAAAAAGAATCCTACTCTCTGATATATATAATCCTAAGACTCAAAACATTTTGTTCTAGACTCAACAACGTCAGCGATTCGATCAAGCAGGGGGCTCCTAAGTTGGGGATGGCTCTGATTACCAACTTGTAACACCCACAATGCGGCTATATCTCCCAGGTGTCGGGGCACGACTTAGAGGCATAACCGCATGGTGGTTTTGTCCCAAGAGGGGTAATATTCACACAATCCCATGTATTGAATAAGAAAGGGATAAAGAGTTGGCTTACAATCGCCACTTCACACAATACATAAATAATTCATACATCATTCAAATACACTCATAGACTGACTACGGTCAAAATCGAATAAAAAGAAGATAAACCCCAAATGCTAGATCCGCGATCGTCCCAACTGGGCTCCACTACCAATCATCAGGAAAATAAACATAGTAACGACCAAGGTCCTCGACGAACTCCCACCTGTCAGATTGCCAAACAGACAATGGAGAAAATGCTCGGATGCATGAGATGAACACATATGCAAATGAGATGCACATGATGACATGATATGAAATGCATGACATGAAAAAATGCAAAACAAAGACAAAAACCCAAGCACAAAGGGAATATCATATCACATAGCCGAAAATGGCAAGAGTTGGAGTTATAAATATGGAAAGTTACATCCGGGGTGTTACATAAGCCTATCCCACTTCCTATGCATAGGGATTTTGTGAGCAAACAATTTATGGGAGCAAGAATCAACTAGCATAGGAAGGTAAAACAAGCAAAACTTCAAGATTTTCCACACATAGAGAGAAAATGTGATATTATTGCAATATGTAAAAGCATGTGTTCCTCTCTCATAATAATGTTCAGTAGCATCATGATTGAATTCAACAATATAACTATCACATAAAGCATTCTTTTCATGATCCATAAGCATAGAAATTTTATTCCTCTCCACATAAGAAAATTTACTCTCATGAATAGTGGTGGAAGCAAATTCAACAAAATCACTATCATGTTATACTTGATTGGCATAATCAATTTGAGCATTAAAATCATGATGACAAGTTTCATGGTTATAATTATTCTTTATGGCATACATGTCATCACAATAATCATAGTAGATAGCAAATTTGCTGTGATAATCAATTGCAACCTCTTCCAAAATAATGGATTCAACATTAAATAAAGTCATGACCTCTCCAAGTCCACTTTCATCACAATAATCATTATAAACAGGGGGCATGGGTTCATCATAATAAACTTGCTCATCAAAACTTGGGGGACCAAAAATATCATCTTCATCAGACATAGCATCCCTAAGCTTATGGCTTTGCATATCGTTAGCATCATGGATATTCAAAGAGTTTACCAACAACATTGCAATCATGATCATTATTCAAAGAGTTTTCGTCAAACATTTTATAGAATTCTTCTTCTATCAATTGAGCAAAATTTTCCCTTCCATCATTTTCACGAAAGACATTATAGAGATGAATAATATGATGCAACCTCAATTTCATTTTTTTGTAGCTTTCTTTTAATAAACCAAACTAGTGAGAAATAAGAAACTAAAAGATTAAATTGCAAGATCTAAAGATATACCTTAAAGCACTCACTCCCCGACAACGGCACCAGAAAAGAGCTTGATGTCTACTATGCAAGTTTATTCTTGTAGACTCGTCTTGGGACTCGAAGCGTAGAGTTTTGTAGGACAGTAGCAATTTTCCCTCAAGTGGATGAGCTAAGGTTTATCAATCCGTGGGAGGTGTAGGATGAAGATGGTCTCTCTCAAACAACCATGCTATCAAATAACAAAGAGTCTCTTGTGTCCGCAACACACCAAATACAATGGTAATTTGTATAGGTGCACTAGTTCGGCGAAGAGATGGTGATACAAGCATAGTAATGATAGTAGATATTGATTTTTGTAATAGGAACAATAAAAAAAACAAGGTGGAAATTGATAAAATGAAGGACAAATGGTATTGCAATGCTTGAAAATGAGGCCTAGGGTTTGTACTTTCGTTAGTGCAATCTCTCAACAATGCTAATATATTTGGATCATGTAACCATACCTCAACATGCGATGAAGAATCACTCCAAAGTTCCTCTCTAGCAGAGAACCAAAGAAGAAATTGTTTGTAGGGTACGAAACCACCTCAAAGCTATTCTTTCCGATCAATCTATCCTAGAGTTCATACTAAAATAACAACAAGCTATTCTTTCCGATTGATCTAACCAAGAGTTCGTACTAAAATAACACCATATGATACACATAAACCAACTCTAATCTCACCTAGATACTCCAATGTCACCGCAAGTATCTGTGAGTTCATTATGCGATGTGCATCAAACAATTTCAGATTCATAATACTCAATCCAACACAAAGAACCTCAAAGAGTGCCCCAAGATTTCTATCGGAGAAACAAAGACGAGAATGTGCATCAACCCCTATGCATAGATTATCCCAATGTCACCTCGGGAATCCGCGAGTTGAGTGCCAAGACATAGATCAAGTCCTCTCAAATCCAACAAAGTATTCAATCCGATAAAAAATCAAATCTCAAAGGGAAAACTCAATATATCACAGCAAGATAGAGAGGGCGAAACACTAAAGGAAATATGCCCTAGAGGCAATAATAAAGTTGTTATTTTATATTTCCTTATTCATGATAAAGGTTTATTATTCATGCTAGAATTGTATTGATTGGAAACTGAAATACATGTGTGGATACACCATGTCCCTAGTGATCCTCTACTAGACTAGCTCGTTGATCAAAGATGGTTAAGGTTTCCTAACCATAGACATGTTTTGTCACTTGATAACGGGACCACATCATTAGGAGAATGATGTGATGGAAAAGACCCATCTGTTAGCTTAGCATATGATCGTTCAATTTATTGCTATTGCTTTCTTAATGTCTAATACATATTCCTTCGACTATGAGATTATGCAACTCTAGGATACCTGAGGAATACCTTGTGTGCTATCAAACGTCACAACATAACTGGGTGATCATAAAGACGCTCTACAAGTATCTCCGAAGGTGCTTGTTGAGTTCCCATAGATCGAGATTAGGATTTGTCACTCTGTGTTCAAAGAGGTATCTCTGGGCCCTCTCGGTAATACACATCACAAGAAGCTTGCAAGCAAAGTGATTAAGGAGTTAGTTACGAGATGATGTATTACCGAACGAGTAAACAGACTTGCCAGTAACGAGATTGAACTAGGTATGAAGATACCGACGATCGAATCTCGGGCAAGTAACATACCGACAAACAAAGGGAATTACTTATGTTGTCAAAAGGTTCGACCGATAAAGATCTTCGTAGAATATGTAGGAACCAATATGGGCATCCAGGTTACGCTATTGGTTATTGACCGGAGAGGTACCTCGGTCAAGTGTACATAGTTCTCGAACCTATTGGGTCTGCACAATTAACGTTCGTTGACGATATAGTGTTATATGAGTTATATGATTTGGTGACTGAATGTTGATCGGAGTACCTGATGAGATCACGGACATGATGAGGAACTCCGGAATAGTCCGGATGTAAATATTGATATATAGGACGATACTATTTGGACACCAGAAGAGTTTCGGAGTGCATCGGGTAGATATCGGATCGCCGGAAGGGGTTCCGGACATCCCCGGGAGGTCTATGGGCCTAATGGGCCAAGGGGAGGGATACACCAGCCCACAAGGGGGCTGCTACGCCCCTTTCCCTAGACGCCGACCCTAGGGGAAGGAATGGGGGAGGGTTGGCCACTCCTGCCTTTCGCTCCTCATGAGAGAAAGGAATGTGGGGGCACCACCTCCCCCTTCTTTCCTCCCTCGCACCAACAAGGAAGGGGGCACAACACCCCAAGTGGGATTCGGCCTCACATAGAGCACCTCCTGGCTGCCTCCACTATCGCCTTGACCTATATATATATGTTGGAGGGGACGCCACACAAGACCACGACAATCTCTTAGCCGTGTGCGGCACCCCTCTCCACAGTTCGTCCCTCGGTCATATTTTCGGAGTGCTTAGGCGAAGCCCCGCGGAGATAGCATCATCACCACAATCACCATGCCGTCGTGCTGTCTGAACTCATCCACTACTTCGTCGTCTTGATGGATTAAGAAGGCGAGGACATCACCGAGCTGAACATGTGTTGAACGCGGATGTGTCGTACGTTTGGTACTTGATTGGTTGGATCGCGAAGTAGTTCGACTACATCAACTGCGTTAACAAACGCTTCTGCTTACGGTGTATGAGGGTACGTAGACAATGCCCTGATAACCCACAAGTATAGAGGATCGCAAAAGTTTTCGAGGGTAGAGTATTCAACCCAAATTTATAGATTCAACACAAGGGGAGCCAAAGAATATTTGCAAGTATTAGCAGCTGAGTTGTCAATTCAACCATGTCTGCTGATTAATTATCTATAGCAAAGTGATCAGTAGCAAAGTAATATGATAGTTTTGATATAGTAGCTGCAACAATAGTAACGGTAACAGTGATAGCAATAGTTTTGTAGCAAGTGCAGTAGTAACAATAGCAGTAGTAACTTAGCAAGAACAATATAAGATAAATTCGTAGGCATTGGATCGGTAATTTGTTGGATGATATTCATCATGTGACAGTCATAACCTAGGGCGATACGACACTAGCTCCAGTTCATAAATATAATGTCGGCATGTATTCCGTAAATAGTCATACATGCTTATGGAAAGAACTTGCATGACATCTTTTGTCCTACCCTCCCATGGCAGCGGGGTCCAATTGGAAACTAAGGAATATTAAGGCCTCCTTTTAATAGAGAACCGGAATAAAGCATTAACACATAGTGAATACATGAACTCCTCAAACTACAGTCATCACCTGGAGTGGTCCCAACTATTGTCACTTCGGGGTTGCTGGATTATAACACGTAGTAGGTGACTATAACTTGCAAGATCGGATCTAGAACATGGATATAATGGTGATAAAATAAACGGTTCAGATCTGAAATCATGGCACCCGGGCCCAAAGTGACAAGCATTAAGCATGGCAAAGTCATAGAAACCACTACAAAAAAGATACACTTCCGTGATGATACATGTTTGTCATAGTAGGTCATGTTTTTTGTCATGCATGTACATCAATGACGATTTTATGACAGAATCAAGATAGTCGTACCTATGCTGTCGTAGAAGTGTTGCATGACAATACCAAAATTATCATCACGGAAGTGTCCACTTCCATGACGATAAATGGCGCGTCATGGAAGTGCTTTCGTCAAGGGTAACTGACATGTGGCATCCACCGTAACAGGTCGCCGTTAAGCTATCGGGTTCCTGTTTGGATCGGATAACCCGTTAACAGCCCGACACAATGGGGATTTTCCACGCGTAAAATCATCATTCGCTGGAGGAAACACGTGTCGGCTCGCCGTTGGGACAGATGTCATCCACTCATTGGACAAAAGGCACCAATGATACGTCGACATGTGGCACGGCCCAATATAGGCCCATTCCTGTGAAAAGGCCGGCCCATTTGACTTGGTCAAAAGATAGTGGGCCAGCCCACGGAAAGCCTGTTGATGGCCTGTTCGCACATATCCCACTAACAGCCCGTTAACCCAGGGCCCTACAGCCTATCCGAATTAGGCCCAGTAGCATCATATGGGTCATCCAATATGATTCCAACCCGGTGTAACTTTCGGCCCATGTATGGCCCATGACGTCTTTCGCCCCTTATGAGGCACTTTGTAACTCTTGGCCCATTAACGACCCGTGGTGAAACTGGACCGTAATGAACAATATATCGCTTTATACCAATTAAAGGCCCATTATTCCATTGGGTTGTTTCAAGCCCATGTTATATTTCGGCCTTCTCAGGGCCCATTTATTCTTGGGCTCATTTCCAGCATTAGGCTACTTACGCCCTGTTGCTGGCCTTTCTGCTTCTGTGCCAAATTCAGCCCGTGGTTACAGTCGGCCCGTTTGTGGCCCGTTAATCCATTGGGCCATTTTAATAGTGTCCTCAAATATGGCAGATTAATGATGGCCCGTTATGGTCGGCCCGTGAACGGATGATTCCAACTCTAGCCCGTTTACGGCCCATAATGCGGTCCGTTATTGGCCCATGTTTGGCCAATCGATCATACGGGCCCGT
This sequence comes from Triticum urartu, assembly GCF_003073215.2. Taxonomy (NCBI): domain Eukaryota; kingdom Viridiplantae; phylum Streptophyta; class Magnoliopsida; order Poales; family Poaceae; genus Triticum; species Triticum urartu. Next base: position 282,460,535 of record NC_053027.1, on the reverse strand, counting down.
ACAAGGCCTATTGATACTACTCCCCGTAGAAGGCCCATTGTTTCTACGACCCGTCAAAGGTGTTTCTACGGCCCATAGGAGGCCCAGGGTCACTACAGTAAATATGTAGCCCATGGTTATTGTGGCCTAGATTTAAAAAATAGGTTATTGCAGCCACTAGCGAACCGCGGAAAAAAAACTACACTGACTACAAGAAAACAAGTAAACAAGACAACAGGGAAATAAATAAGCAAGCAACTTACACTAGGCTATCACGACTATTACGCATATTACATCAACTGGGCATCAAAGTTCGCCACCAGTGCAAGTATAAGGAACAAAGCAGCATATCACATACACTGGTTGTCAAAGTTGGCGACCAGCGCAAATAAACGCTGCAGCAAAACAATTCCAGAACTGAAACCACTTCAGAAGTGCTCAAGAAACAATATCATGGGTACCCATAATGCTGGCAAGATGCTTAGCAAGCTTATTAACCTTCTCTTGTTTGGCGCCGAAATCCTCTAGCGCTTGCTGTTGCACAAGAAAGTATGCATCTGAATTTTGCGGGGACTTCCTCAGTCCTTCGGCTTCTTGCCGTAGCACAGCTGACTAATGCCTTTCAGCTTGTAGCTGAGACTGAAGAAGCTGAAGTGATTTAGGCACCGAGTTTGAAGAGCTTGTGCTAGCGGTGCTGGCCAGTAACTCGAACACTACATCAACACAAGACCTTGGGCTTTTCTCACTGTCTACAAGATCGTTTTTATCACCTTTCTTGGAGATCAACAGGGTTGTCTCACTATTTTGAACCTTATCTGCATTACTTTCTCTACCATTGCATAGTGGGGTGCTCTTCTCCAATATTTATGTTCGCATATTACAAGAGAAACAAGAAGACACATCACAGGTTTAGCATGTATTATACGAAACTCATTTTGGTAAACCGGTTCAGTAGTAAGGTGGAGAGGATAACAGCATGAAACAAACATATATCTATGTACTATTTTCACTGTATTCTCCATATAATTCTAGTTTATCTTGCCAAATCAAGATAGAGACACAGTTCAACTCATATATTTTTAAGACACAACAGAATAGACAGAATATAAGTGTGAGAAACTACACAGCATTGGTAACACTTGTAATGTGCATCACATGAGAACATAACTGTTTATCTAACTGAAACTAAAATCAACATAGAGGAAGAAGTTAGAACAACAATCCAGTTAAAGAAATAGGTCTAAAACATACCTGTTGCGCCATTGGAGTTTCAATTGGATCCTTCAAATTCGGAAGTAGTTGATATGAGTAAATACAGTGATGCAACAGCAAAGGAGTATGGACCATAGCTACGGAATCTGACCAGAGAACAGTTGCTTTTCTGCTTTAAATGTGGACTTTGGGTTCGCTGTGGTGGTCTTCGTGATTTGGGCACTGTTGTTGCTTTACAAACTTCTTGTGTGGGGTTACTCTGTGGTGGACATGGTGTTGTGTCAACTAGAAGTGGGTCACTATCAGCTGGGGTTGGGGTTAGATAGGTTTTAGCTGGTTCTCTGTCCAACGGTGTAAGTGTTCAATCTGGAAGGCTCTAGATTATGTGTGGTGGGGCTAGTTCGTGGGCCAGTACAACCATGGTTCTATCTGCATCAACGGGTAGCACCTTCTTTTGTGAAGAACGGGTTTTTGCTCCCTAAGATACTGCCATCACCCCCTCCAATTCAAATGGCTGATAAACAAGAAAAGAAATTGAACATACAGACATTGTATGATAGGCAGATGTGGTAAGTCACATATATGTTGTCTAACCAAATAGGACAGCATGACACAATTTCACATATATGATGCCTAACTAAAAAGGATAGCATGACACAGTTTCAGATATATGATGGATAACTTAACAGGATATAATGGCATAATTCAACATATGATGCGTATCTAAACAGGATGACATGACAAAACTATATGATGTCTGTCTAAAATAGGTTGGGATGAAATAATTCGCATACATGTTGTCTAAGTATACAGGATGGCATCATATAATTGACACAATTAATTCATACAATAAGCAAGTGGCACTCGCATGTATGATCTTTAAACTAAGCAGATGGAATTCAATATTGTCCATATGATGTATAAACTAAGCAATGCAAGACACCATCTGCATGATATGAGAAATATAAACATTGCAACTTAGAGCATACACCTCAGGTGGGATATAGGACTGGTCATCTGTCTCTGAATCCTCCTCTGAGGAGCTACCTATAACCATCGAGATATATGGTTCAACAGGTACCATTGCCTGCTCTGAAGACCTTGTTTTCACTCCTGATTTTTCCATAACCAGCTCAAATAGCTGATACACAAGAAGAGTACTTGAATATACACAGATTGTCGACAAATGGAATACATAATGAAAAAAAAGATGGCATGAGAAAATTCACATATATGATGCCTGGCTACATGGCGGTGCTTAATTCACATATATGATAAACTGGCTGGAAAACATGGCATTGCATAATTCACATATCTGATATAGAATGTAAACAGGAGGCATTCACTCAAAGCATAACTAATCTAAGCAGATGGCATGGCAATGCAACACACCATATGCATGATATGAGTAATATAACCCTGCCAAGTTAGAGCATGCACCATGGGGGTGGGGGAATAAGACTGGTCATCTGTCTCTGAATCCTCCTTTGAGGAGCTATCTATAACCAGTAAGAAATCTGCATCCACAAGTAGCTCTGACTGCTCAGATGACCTTGTTTTCACTCCAGATTTTCCCATGACTGACTCAAATGGCTGATGCACAGGAAGAGTAGATGAATGTACAAACATTGTTGACAAATCGAATACATTATGAAAAAAATATGGCACGATGCAGTTCACATATACAATGACTGGTTGAACAGGATGGCATTCCATGATTCACGTATATGATGCCTAGTTAAAGAAGATGGCATTGCATAATTCCCATGTATGAAATAGAAACCAAACAAGTGGCATTCACACAAAGCAAATCTAAACTAAGCTGATGACATATAAGATGTATAATGTAAGCAATGCAAGGCGTCATATGCATGATATGGCCAACATCAACATGCCAGGTTAGAGCAAACACCTCAGGTGGTAAATAGGACTGGCCGGCTCCCTCTGAATCCCCGTCTGAACAGTTATCTTCCTCTGGAATACAATCTGGAATGGCGGGAGGGGGGCCACTTCGCCCACCATGGAGCGGCGTCTGCATGACATTATATTCCCACACAACGGTCTTCTCTTTTTCTCTACATGTTCAGTACGATTGTGTACAGTAACTGACATGCATAATAAAATAAACATAGTTAGGTTATGTAAGGCCTAATGGGTGCATGCAGAAATCAAGACTGATGGTAGCAAACGAGTGGATAGATCTAAAACTAATGATAGCAGGTAGATTATAGCTTCAGTTTAAAAACATAGACAATGGATCATCTACTGTTTGTTGCCAACCCAACATGAACCACATAGAAGACCCCAGATGAACTAGATAGTAGACAGATACTATTCATTGCTGCCTTGATATGTGCCCCATGGGCATTTTAAAACTCAAGTTTGAATGATAAATTAGCAGGTAATAATAACCAATCTATAACGTAAGAAAACACGAAAGAATGTGACCTCTCTTCCAGAACTGTGTAGTTCTTAGGTTCATCTTCTCCGTCGATGATGGTAATGCAGTTGGCGTGGCTGCCGACAACAGGGAAAATTATTTGAGGCGGCAAAAGAAAGTCTGCAGGGGGAATCTCTGCTGCAGTGAATGCTTCCATCGATGGTGCACCTCAGGTGAGGTGGATGACGGCACGACATGAGCAGGACATAACACACAGAGTTTTCTTTGACGCCTATCGCAAAATGAAGTAAATTTTTAGGGCTCCTTAGAATTGGAGGATTCTATAAACGCATGTACAGGAAAAACACAGGAAAAGGATAGGAATGCACGTGCAATACAGAGCATTTAGAAACATAGGATTTATGTCAACCTGGGTGTTGGGTTCACATGAATTGGAAGAACACAGGAATGGAGAAACATGGTCAAATTAAAGTCAAACCATGTGAAAATGAAAAAATAAGAATCTTATTATGCCAGTAATGCAATTAGTCTTGTTCTTCATGCATATTAATTTGAAAAGGACGTCCAAGTGCATATTAAAATTCCTATGTTTTTTCTTTGAAAGAGACACCAAAGGCAAAATCGTCCAGTTTTGCTTTGCTCCACTCCTTCTAAGAAAATGCATGAATAGTAGTACCATAGTAGTTCCATAGCAAAGGATCCCTCAGGGATCGACATGAATGCAGAGTAACAAAGTGATGCGACAAGTGTACAACCTCTTTGGCATAGCTTTGTCAACCTCAGCATCATTGGGTTGTACGTGGAGGATGGTAATGCTGGTGTGATTGTCGGAGGCGGGGAAGAAGATCTGAGACCTCTGGAAATGGCGCCGAGGGTACTGCTCCGCTTTGATGGACGGTTCCGTCATTGGAGCAGCTCTGGTGAGGTGTACGACGGTGAGGCTCGAGCAGGACAAGATAGACAACGTTAATATGAAGTGCGACTCTAATATCATCTGCAATACATGATGTAAAATACATCACCAAAAAGTGCTAGATGTATAACACATCAGCCGCGTCAATACCGCTTCGACAGATGCTGTAAATATGGTTCACTCTGAGAAAGTCATGCAGCAGCACCACGAGTGAGTGCTAAAGCAGCAACTCCTGTAGCTACCAGAGGTCGTGCAGCAGCAGCACGAGCGAGAGCAAGAGCAGAGCAGCATCAGGAACGAGAGCAAGAGTGGAGCAGCAGCGCAACCGACAACAATAGAAGAGCAGAGAAGCAACACAAACAAATGCAAAAGCAGTGCAGCAACACGACCGACATCAAGAACAGAGTCGCAGCACGAGGAAGAGCCAGAGCAGAAGTAGCAGCGTCAGCGAGAGCTAGAGCAGCTGCAGCTCGTGCCCATGTGGAAGTCTCCACCGAGGAAGCAACGACATGGGGGAGAGACGCCACGGATGAAGTGGCCGGCGACGGCGCCACCAATGGAGACCCGCCATGGCTGCTCGGTATCGAGCACCGATAGTGTTGTGAGATCGATTAAAAGATAAAATGCAGCGGTGAGTGCAGAACCTCGTTGGTGGCGCCGAGTAGGCCTTGGCTTCATCAAAGGAATTGGTGAGGGTGATGCAGTTCTGGTGGGGCAAGTCAAGACAACACTGTGGGGATGGAGGTGGCATGATAGACGAGGCGACATCGGGGTAGCTCCTTGGACGTGGAGGACGGGGCGGCTGATCCGGTGGGACGACGAGATCGACGATGGATCCTCATCCGGTGCGGTGGATGAGGTACGGCGAGCTGTTGTGGTGGACGACGTCGTCGGGGAAGAGTCTCCGGCTGGGCGGCGGTCGGGAGGCTGACGAAGGAGCGTGGGGTTTCGCGGGTTTTGGCGGCCTAGGTGTACGAATGGGGTGGGGCGAAGGGGAAGGTAGGGGGAGCCATGGCTTAGGGACACGTTTGTCCGAAATGTAGGGTAAGTTACCAGTGTACCCCCATCGGTTTTGATTACGCGACATCGAGCCAACATTTCTGGCTGAGGGGTGGAAGGGGGATTTCGCATGGCTAGGCTACGGGACCGATTTCGGATGTGGAGGGAGTTTTCGCGCATGTCAAAATTTCGAGATGACAAGGCGCGACGCGGGTTGAAGAGGCGGGAGTTTCACAGCAGATGAGACAAAAGATGCTCGAGCTTGAAAAATTCGGGATAACAAGGCGCGGATTCCATGTTCAGCAGAACAAACTTAACGCGTACAAAAAAACAATTCATATAAGACACAATAGAGTCATATCCCCTTTTACTGTATTGCTATAAATGCCATTGAAAAAACTACAAGAAAATGTAAAAAAAATCGGGAGAACAAGATTACCCTCTACAGTACCAAATCAATTCACACTTCAACAACAAAAAACAAATCAATTCCCACCACAAGAAAGAGTCATGTCCCTTTTTATATGATTACAAATGCCAGGATCTCGAATTTCAATTTTTGATTCCACGTTCTATTGAATTTGAATATATCGTTAGGTGACCATGCGGTTGATAATGGATGTCGTCCAACATTTTGATCTTCCATCATATATGAACATTTTACTCCGCCCTATGAACATATATATTGTCGTCTACCATATGGACTAAATTTGAATCAATTTTCCTTATTTGAATACGATTGTTGTCAAGTTATACCACCATTTAAATATTATCTTGATAACAAAAAACATGCATATAGCTGTAATCATATTTCACTATGAACTACATGTACCATACGGTCTCCAATTCAACTTATCCATTTTATGTTGAATTCAAATCACAATACATTATTCTTCGTAGTGAGATGTTCGGGATAATCTAAACCCTGTTTTCATATGTATAATTTTTGGCTGAATTGGGACAAGTTTTGGTATAAGCTTCTTGCAAAACCGAAGATTCTTTCGACAAGCCTCGTGGTTCCGAGAGGGAACGTGTCACCTTTGTGTGCGAAATGATATACGTTGCCTCTCCCCTGATTTTCTTTATAGAGGAAACATAGAAGTATATGAGTGCCCTGTTAAATTTTGGAATTATTCCGGGTTCGTTAGGCCTTTTTTATACACTAGCAAAACATGCCCGTGTGTTGCAACGGGACGGGAAAACATCTTTCATACAAACATCCAACAACATCAGCAAACAATATTCTTAAAAAAATCTTTATGGACACAATTTAAAACAATATGAAAATCGACTTTAAACCTTTGTTTTACATAAAACTCGTATCAACAATTTAATGTGCATCATCGTACAGGGGTTAGTAGTGCACTATGCATAACAGAGAAGATGATTATGTACCTGTTTTGACCTTTAGGATATGCTAGTTGATAGGAATCAACATCGCCTATAGTGCCAATAATAGATTATGTGAGAGCATCTAACTGTCATATCTACTAAATTTGAATAGGGTAGAAAACATATATAATAGACATTTATTAAATGCCCCACATAGAGAAGATATTAGTTAAGTTTACATTCTGGCTTCGTTTGGCCTTTTTTATATATTAATTGAGTTTCTCGACATTTAATGTGCATAATTCAAATTTCAACTAAAAGCACATGCTTTGGTGCACAAAAGTTGGTTGAAAATCACATGTGTGTCCATGGGTGAATTTCTAGGTCCCACGAAAGAAATGGGAATGAAACTCAAACATCTGGGCGTCGTGACTCGGCCGAGAACATTGACAAACTTGGTTTTTAAATTCCTATAAATCCAAAACTTGCCTAGAAATCATGAAACTTGGCATGGTGTCATGTCATGGCACTAACATGTTGTGGTAAAAAAAGTTGGCCGAATTGGAACATGTTTTGGTATAAGCTTCTTGCAAACCGGAGCTTCGCTCAAGAACGCTTGTGGTTCTAAGAGGGAACACGTCACCTTTGTGCGTGAAGCGATATACGCTGCCCCCCCCCCAATTTTCTTTATAGAGGAAACATAGAACTATATGAGTGTCATGTTAAATTTTGGGATTAGTCCGGGTTCGTTTGGCCGTTTTTATAAATTAATTGACTTTCTAGTCATTTAATATGCATATTTCAATTTTGAAATACAAGCACATGCTGCAGTGCACCAAAGTTGGTTGAAAAATAACATGTGTGTCCTTGAGTAAAATTCTAGGTCCCATTCAAGAAACGGGAATGAAATTCAAACATCTGGGCATCATGGCTTGGCCGAGAACATTGAGAAACTTGGTTTTTAAATTCTTGTAAATCCAAAACACGCCTGAAAATCACGAAACTTTGCATGGTGTCATGTCATGGTACTAACATGTTGTGGTAAAAAAATTGGCCGAATTGGAACAAATTTTGCTATAAGATTCTTGCAAACCGTAGCTTGTCTCAACAATGCTCGTGGTTCTGAGAGGGAACGTGTCACCTTTGTGTACGAAACGATATATGCTGCCCCCTTGATTTTCTTTAGAGAGGCAACATAGAACTATATGAGTGTCATGTTAAATTTTGGAATTATTGCGGGTTCGTTAGCCTTGTTTATACATACACTAAGTTTCTGGTCATTTAGTGTGCATAATTCAAATTTGAACTATAAGCGCATGCTCCAGTGCACCAAAGTTGGTTGAAAAATAACATATGTGTCCTCGGGTAAATTTATAGGTCCCATGCAAGAAACGGGAATGAAATTCAAAAATATGGGCGTCATGACTCGGCCGAGAACATTGAGAAACTTGGTTTTTAAATTCTTGTAAATCCAAAACACGCCTGAAAATCATGAAACTTGGCATGGTGTCATGTCATGGTACCAACATGTTGTGGTGAAAAAATTGGCCGAATTGGAACAAATTTTGGTATTAGCTTCTTGCAAACCATAGCTTCTCTCAACAAGGCTCGTGGTTCTGAGAGGGAATGTGTCACCCTTGTGTATGAAACGATATACGCTGCCCCCCTTGATTTTCCTTACAGAGGCAACATAGAACTATCTGTATGTCGTGTTAAATTTTCAAATTATTCCGGGTTCGTTGGCCTTTTTATACATTAATTGAGTTTCTGGTCATTTAATGTGCATAATTCAAATTTGAACTACAAGCACATGGTCTAGTGCACCAAAGTTGGTTGAAAAATAACATGTGTGTCCTCGGGAGAATTGCTAGGTCCAATGCAAGAAACGGGAATGAAATTCAAACATCTTGGAGTTGTGGCTTGGCCGAGAACATTGAGAAACTTGATTTTAAAATTCTTGTAAATCCAAAACACGCCTGATAATCATGAAACTTGGCATGGTGTCATGTCATGGTACTAAAATGTTGTGGTAAAAAATTGGTCGAATTGGAACAAATTTTGGTAAAAGCTTCTTGCAAACCATAGCTTCTCTCAATAATGCTCATGGTTCTAAGAGGGAACGTGTCACCTTTGTGTATGAAATGATATACGCTGCCCCCCCTTGATTTTCTTTATAGAGGCAACATAGAACTATATGACTGTCATATTAAATTTTGGAATTATTCCCGGTTCGTTTGGCCTTTTTTGTACATTAATTGAGTTTCTGGGCATTTAATATGCATAATTCAAATTTGAACTACAAGCACATGCTCCAATGCACCAAAGTTTGTTGAAAAATCACATGTGTGTCCTCGGGTAAATTTCTAGGTCCCATGCAAGGAATGGGAATGGAATTCAAGCATCTGGGCGTCATGGCTCGGTCAGAAACATTGAGAAACTTGGGTTTTTAATTCCTGTAAATCCCAAACATGCATGAAAATCATGAAACTTGGCTTGGTGTCATGACATGGCACCAAGATGTTGTGGTAATTTTGTTGTCCGATTTGCGAAGGCGCACAGATTAACAATCAACAAAGTTATTTTTGGAACAAGTGATGTCACGTTACAACTGGAAACACAACTATTATTGAAACCGTGGGCGTTCTACTTACCATTTACGTGCTGCCATGCGTCCCCTATTTTTATTAGCTAGGAGGCGTCGTGCAGGGTAGCTATTTGAGTATGGGAGGTGTGTGATCAGTCCACTGCGCATGCTTATCGGGAGGAGAGCCCTTTGACCTCCATCTGCCACCCACCTCTCTCCCAATGTCTCCATTAATGGTGCCCGAGCCGCTATTCAATGGTCTGGCTATGTCTCACTCGACTAAGATTTAAGAGAGAGAAAATAAAATTTGAAAAGACAAATTGGCATAGATCTTGATGTAAGATCTGATGGACCTATATAGCATATACTGCAAGACTGATGAATATATAAGAACAGCGATAGTGGATAATAATTGTCTTACATAATTTGGAAGATAATTAAAAAACCCACATGCGGCTACGCCCGAAATACACAAGGGCAAAAGAAGAAGGAAGATAATGATTTGGCTCGCACATCTCTACTTTCTTGATGCATTGCTGCAGGCCGCGGGAACTTGTCTCCACGACGAGCGGCGATGAGCTCTTTCGTGTCCTCAACACGCTGCTTGAGAGCATCCACAAATTCCTCCGCTAGCCTTTGGTGCTCGATGCGGAGCACGTGATTACCCTCCATAAGTTTCTTGACGAAGGCACCGACCCTATTCAACAAGGCACTAGTCTCCTCCTGCTACTCTGCACTTCTGATGATCTTTGCCCTCAGCAGGTCGCGCTTGGCCCAGATCTTCTCATTGCCCTCCCTTAGTTGACAGATGATGCCGGTAGCCTGTTCAAACGAGGCTTTCATGTCGCCATGCAACCTCGCCCAGACGGAGATCTGATCCATCTGGCCATGGGTGATCACATGCATGCGCCTGTAAGAGTCGTCGCCTGCCCGCGAGACATTTCCCCAAGCCGTCGCGGCACGGCGGGACATCTTTGCTGCTTCCACGGCATGGCCATACCAGTCTGCTGCATCGACGGTGCGGCGTGACCTCTGTGATGCTTCGGCGGAACGGCGGGACCTCTCTGCCACTACTTCTGCATGGCGGGACATATCGGCTGCTTTCGCGGTGAGCCAGGACATCTCTCATGCTTCCGCTTCCATGCTTGCCTCTCCCTGGTGGTAATCTCTCGACCCAAAACTCACGCTAGCCATGGCAGACGCAAGGGAAGCATGGTGAATGACTTGTTTGTTTTGGTGGATGAGGAGTTGAGAAGGAATGTGCAGTCATCTTGGCATAGTAGTATTTATAACCGAGTACTAATATGCTCCCAAGTGGGAAACCGTTTAGGTAGTGATCGGTGTGATCAGTGTGAACAGGTTTGAAGAGTTTTCGATACTTAATGTGCACTATGACCAAGGAGGAGGGGAAAATGAGAGAACTTAATGTTTATTTGATAATTAATAGCATTGCATGCAATGACCTAACCACTGCATGTCGTGTTTGGTAGGGAGTATGTTATACAGGAAGATAAGAGGTGCATGCACGCACTCGTCCTCTCTCACACACGCATCTATAGCTACGAATTGTAGTGTTCTCAACCATCTGATTGGCTCTATCATAGGTTTCATGTTGCTCCTTGGCCTTGAGATTGAGAAGATTAAAACGCGGAGGCTAAGCTGGAGGCGCGAGGTTTTGGTTAATGTGCGAGCCGCACACGGCACCAACACGACACGAGCTTCGTCTGCCTAGTGCGCAATCGGGTGAGTTGTCCAAATATAGACACAACCAGGCCCTCCTTGGTATCTGCGCCTCGACTTATCAGTAGAGAAATTAGGATCGCAGGGAGTACTACTAGTAGTAGTACTACTTTGATGTTTCACGTCAACTGGCACAAGTATGCAACACTTCCTGAACAAACAAGCATATAAGTTGTTATACTTCTTACCCAAAGAATCTTTATATCCAACAGACACAAAATATCCGTTCGACTATTGGAAATTACTTTAACTGCTGATCTGATGTCGAAGTAATTGCTGCATCGCCACCAAAACCCACCATCTCTTAAGCTAAAGTAGACCGAGCTAACTCCTATATTAGCATATTACTAAGATAAACAGAAGGCACAGTAGAATCATTTAGGACTTGAGCTTGTCAATCTGAATGTGGAGGGACACCAACTTAGCCCCGGCCAGCAGGTTGGGCAGAACTGTGAAGAAGGTCAGCTCTTGCACAGCGACATCGCCGGGATCCTTGCTGCTTGTCACCTCCATTTCCACCTTGACGGTGTCGGTCCTACCTTTGGGCTCCCCCGGCGGGCCGTTCGCCCACAACTTGGCCGCGTAGTGCAGCAGTGGGGACGCCCCCGCTCTGATGCAGACGATTGACATGGCAATAGGCACGACAATGTCGAGCACACCGCCGACCAAGAAAAACACGCGGCCGTCCTCCTCCACGAACAGCAAGAGACGTGGCTCCGACAGTGGCACTTGCAGATGGAGCACCTTGTCGTACTAGATCCTGTGCATGGGCATGGGATGCACGGTGCTGATGTGGTGGGAGAGCACCGGCGGCGGGCCTTTGTAGCCGCAGACGGGCATGGGCCATTTGCAGGGCGCGAGCGGACACACGCTCTAGTGATCGGTGAGCTTGTGGTAAGTGACATAGAGCCCACAGCCTTCATGTGGGCACTCCACCCTCACCGACGAGAGGACGGTGTCCAACGCCGAGTTCCGCACGTCGAACCCACCGCCATGCTCGAACTTCTGGCACTACCGCTGGTTCCCGGGGCGCTCACCATGGTAGTCCGTGTAGGCTAGGTGCCCTCCCTTTCATTGCACAAATCAATCGGACAACACATCAATCAAGAAACCTACGCCTTGCTCGATCAGCCGAACGGATGAGGTGTATTCGAACCTCATACACTCGAGGCTTCAAGGGGCGGTGGAACAAGGGGTAGTGGAGCAAGGTCAGGTCCATAGAGACCATAGAGAGCTCCATCGTCAGGTCCTATTCCGTTGGCATGATCTCGCCCTCCTTGTGCACAACCATCTCTCGCTTTAGGGCCGGGGCATCATGAAGCTTTACCGTCACATATTCATACTACTTCAAGGTGCATTAAATCAACACATGCAAGTATCAAAAGGAAAGTCATAGCATCCATGCATGCGTTGTAATTAATGTATTGGTAAACGCAAATTATTGAAATATATCGAGTGCACTGCTTTGATGTGTCACGTCAACTCATTCAACAAGGTGTTGTTTGATTACAACGCCCTCTCCCTCGCCCATGAGCGTGGTGGCTCGCAGGACTAGGAGAAGCTTTCGCTACACGCTCTCCAACCCGCACGCGGTGGACATGCAGCAGTTCATTCGGTGTCAGATGGCCAGAAGCATACTGTAGTACTCCACTACAGTACTACTATCATTTTTCCACTTCCCGAAGAGGCGAAGGGTGTGTTTGGATTGAAGCCAACAGTAGACAAGCCAAAAAATTGGTCACTGGCCAGAGCAGGGCCAGCTGTTTGGTTGCCCACCAATGTTTTGGCTCGCCCGGGCAAGTGCTACTTCACCGGCTTATTTTTACGCCAAATCATTGGTGAGTCGGTGGCGGCTAAAAAGTCTGCCAATATTTTGGCTGCCCGCGATTTGGTAAGGCGTGCGTGGGCAGCATCCAAACGTACCCGAAGAGCCAAGCGCAACCCGAACGCTCGTGTGGCAGTTTCATGTGTAGGGGAGGTATAGTGACATAGTCTAGGATAGCGTGTACCGTGCCTCTAAGATTAAAATCGATGGGGTCAGCACCATGCTATGAGGCCGTCTCGAAGCATTTTTATGATCAAAATAATCTGCTGGCCCTACGTATCATCCTGGTGATTGTAGTTTGCACGCTCATCTGGTCAAGACAGGAACATATATTCTAATTTGTGGTGGGGTAAATGTTAGAGGTTGCAGCAAATATATCCCTGCTACACGCGGTGGATGGACACGCCCTCTCCCTCGCCCATGCACGCGGTGGCTCGCAGACGAGGACATGCTTTTGCTTACTACAACAAGCTATCCCTGCTGCACATGGTGGATGGACATGCAGCAGTTGATTTGATACTGTAGAAGTGGTAACATCATTGTTCATCTTCTCGAAGAGGCGAAGAGCCGAGCTCAACCCGAACATGGCACTTGCGAATGCTTGTGTGGCAGTATTTGTGTAGGGGTGGGGCGTGGTGCGAAGCCTTGGAGCACGCATATAGCCAAGCTCTTGCATGAGACAAAATTGCCATGTAAGCAGGCTATAAGCCGACTATTGTACTTGCTCTTAATAGTATAGCCCTGTAAACCAGAAACGAGGGACTACTCCCTCCGTTCTTAAATACTCCCTCCATTTTTATTTAGTCCTGGTATGAGCTTTGGTAAAAATCAAGCTTTATAAACTTTGACCAAGTTTATTAAAAAATAACATAAGCAATAACAAATCAATATAGTTAGATTTATTATTGAATGTACTTTCACATCATATATATTTCTTATGATAAATGTTTATGTTATTTTTTATAAACTTGGTCATACTTCATATAATTTAACCTCAATAAACTCTAATATGCGGAGTAAATAAAAACGAAGGGAGTATTTTCCTTTCTAGAGATTTCAAAAAGTGACTACACCGTACTCACATACGTAGCAAAATGAGTGAATCTACACCGTAAATAAATATGTAGCTCTCTCGTTTCCCTCTCCGCCTTGGTTGCAGTGCACAATATTGAGTATACTACTAGTACTGACTAGTCTCTTTTTGAAATGCATTTATGTTGATATGGCTTGAATGCTAACGAGTCGGATGGTAGCGGTTCCCAAAACATTGAACGGTCAACGATGCCTCCGCATTCAATTAGCATGCAGAGGTTGGAGAAGAAGAATGGAGCCAACATGTTGTGAATGCAACGCAATTTGGACTCTCATATAAAGGCGCCCCTCCACTCCAATACATCTACTCCTAGTCTCTGCGCAACACTGCCCACTCCAATCCAAGACCAAGACCAAGTGACCAGAAGCCACAAGCACCCATGGCATCGATGGACGCGAGCGGCAGTCGGCTGTGCCGGATCGTCCAAGACTCTGACCTGCGGCCCCGCACCGCACAGTGTTTCTAGACGATGCTGGCGACCACCGGTGTCATAGCCCTCGTCGACACCGGCTTCGCCTCTCGCATGTGCCAGATGATGGTCGACTCGATCCACAAGTTCACCGCCGTCAAGAAGCACGCGGATGACCTTGCCGTACTACACCAGCCCGCGTGTCCAGGCTCCTTGTTGCATGTCACCCTCACCGGCCTCCAAGGTGACGAACTCTTTGAAGCACTGGTGGCCCTGCAGCTGTCGGAGGCCGTGACAAAGAATGTGCATCTTGAGGCTGCGCTCGCTGCGCAGCGCATCGCATCGCCATGCAAGAAACCATCGATCTGCACATCCACATCGATGAGGAAATCATCTACATAGGCCACTACAAGGCCAGCGAGGACAGAAAGACGTTGGCCTTCTTCTAGTGGCTGCAATATTTGGATGCCATTGTTCAGAAGCACGTCGACCTGGCCACGAAAGCCGCTGGTACTTAGCCGCTGTGGAGGTGGACGTCATCGATGGATGCATCTTTCTTCTTGCCTCCTGTAACCATCACTGCATCCCTTGTGGCCTTAATGGTTTATTAGTGCATGCCATTTTTATTCCAGTCGTAAATGACATGTGTGATCCCTTGCTCTTATTTGGCGTTAATTATATGTAGTATCATTGTCTTTGACCTGGTGTACTACCTAGGTCCTGGTTTATTAGTCCTTTTGTTATTTGTGCTAAATTTTGACCAAAGGTTTAACTAACAAAATGGTAGTGCATGTCAACAAAAATTATATCATTTGATTTGTATTTGAACATAGTTTTCAATGATACAGTTTTGGTGACATGCATGAACCTTTTGTTAGTAAAATTTATGGTCAAAATTTGGCACTGGTTACGACAGGGAGCAATAAACCAGGACGGAGGTAGACTGGTCCGTTACCATCGTATTTTGTGTCTAATTTTGATTTCAACGACAAAACCTGTGTGGAGGGAGTGTTGTATATATTGGCGCAACAACGGAACTTATATACTATTCAAAACTGAGCATTACTACAAGTCACGAGTTCAAAATGAGAAAGTGGAATAAGTATAGCATGCCTGTGCCGTTCACGTCGCACCCACATAGGGTCACGGTGCACAATGCAGTAAATGACTAGTCTCTTCTCATATAAAGGCGCCTACCACTCCAATCCATCTACTCCTAGTCTCTGAGCAACACTGCTCACTCAAATCCAAGACCAAATGACCAAAAGCCACAAGCACCTATGGAGGCGATGGACGCGAGCGGTAGTCGGCTATGCCAGATCATCCAAGACACCGGCCTGCGGCCCAGCACCATGCAATGTTTCCAGACGGTGCTGGCGACCGCCGGCGTCGTAGCACTCGTCGACGCTGGCTTTGCCTCTTGCATGGACGACATGATGGTCGACTCCATCCGCAAGTTCACCGCCATCAAGAAGCACACGGACGACCTTGCCGTACTGCTCCAGCCCGTGCACCCAGGCTCCTTGTTGCCTGCCCCCCTCATCGGCCTCCAAGGTGACGAACTCTTTCAAGCCTTGGTGGCCCTGCATGTGCCAGAGGTCGGGATGAAGAATGTGCACCTTGAGGCCACGCTCGCCGCGCAGCGCCTCGCCATGCAAGAAACCGTCAACCTGCACATCCACGTCTACGAGGAAATCATCTACATAGGCCACTAAAAGGCCAGCGAGGACAGAAAGATGTTGGTCTTCTTCCAGCGACTGGAATCTTTGGACGCCATTGTTCAGAAGCACGTCAACCTAGCCATGAAAGCCGCGGCTACTTAGCCGCCGTTCGGTGGGCCGGTGCCCTGAGTCGAGGAGGTGGATGTCGTCGATGGATGCATATTTCTTCTCGCCTCCTGTAACCAGCACTACATCACCTTGTGGCCTTAATGTTTTATTAGTGTATGGCATTTTTATTCCAGTCGTAACATTTTCACTATAAGGTGGGTCATAGTTGAGCAAACCGACCACCGGCAAAGCCCAACCCCGGCCACCGCGCATCGACTGAGTTACAATTTAGAAGAGAGAAACGAGAGGAAAAGAGCTAGCTATGGCACGGATGCTGTTGTTAGATGGGAGTCGTGTTGATAGAATAGGAGTACTGAGTACTCGTACCTCTTTTTTTAGGCAAAAAGTAGTCGTACGTCTAGTACAACTAGTTGGGTGCGTGTGACCTATACCTGTCATCACTTTAGCTCTCGCTTTCTAACCACAGCTACTCTTCATAGTAGAACATATTTTTTCACGCATTAATCCTCCTATATGTACTCCTAAGCTATTTCCATGGGCTCCCTTTCGCCAACATGTGGGACATAGAGCATCTGGGATGTAGTGCATGCACGACTCGAAGCATATGCAACCATGCCGGCATACTTTACATTTCAGACCTCACGAATTACTACAAGCAAACCAGATTATTTTCATAGAAACTGGAGTACGTTCATTAAATTTTGAACATAACACATTTATAACAAATGACCAGACCTAAACCAGTCTAAGGTCCTCTTTGATTCGCATGATACTAAAAACACAGGAATGGGGAAAGTATGATGGCGATGAACCGAGACGAGGAGGAAGAGGGGTTGTACTGTACATGCTACGAACTGGAATGTAACACATTGTTTTTTATGGCCATATCACCACATTGTTTTCTATGGACTATTGCCTGCTGGTTCACTGGGCTGCCGTGGTTCGCACTCCTCTGACGTGAGTAGTAGTACTAGTATATACACTATATATACCGCATGATTCTTTGCTCCTTCTTACGTACTTCACCGACATGTGGGAGTGCCAGCATCCGGTTCGACGTGTCATGCACCACATTAGAGTGGGGAACGGAAGGGGGGCATCATCCCGGTCATCGCGCAGTATTTCATGACTATAGTGAGTAGTCATATCACAAGACCTCGTCTTTCCAATAGTAACGTGCTATCAAATTGCACAACCCTACCTTTCCAGCAGTAAGCTCAATCCGCTACTCCCTCACTCTCCTAGGCTCTTTGTCAAACTGCCTATGTGAAAACTGTCACGCGTACAGCCTGGGAAAAGCCCCACCCTCAACTTTTAACTACTCATAGTACTGTATAATTTTGTATCGATGAATTGCACCATGGTGTTAAAAACCAAAAGAAAAAATGTGGTACTACATGTAAACAAATACAGTTCAAGCTCTAGGTAGCGATTCGGAATGTAAACCGTGCATGTGTTTATACGTATAGGTTACTTCAAAGTACTGAGTTCATTGATTGAATGTGGTCAAAATGTGCCATCGATATCTCAAAGCCAAAACAAGTAATGTGACTTAGATCCTTCCTGGCGAGTGTTGCTGGGTTGGAACGGTTCTGTCTGTTGCTTCCTCCATTCCCATTCCCATTCTTGGGGCCACTGTGGTTATGTCAACTCCCTCCATTATGAGTATGGCCTCCATGGTTATGTGTGTGTCCTCCCGAGTTCGGGGTAAAACGAGGCTTCTGCTAAGCTCCAGAATTGTACTTCCCTTGTCCATACTTCCTTTTGCGGCTCTTTATCTATTGCTGCTTTCCTTCAATCATAAGGGCCCTATCTACCAAATCCTGGTAGTTATTGAATGTTGCTACCATCAACTACATACTCAGCTCATCATTCAGCCCTTCCATATATTTTTCCTGCTTCGTGGCATCTGTGGCCACATCATATGGGGCATAGAGAGCTAACTTACTAAACTCATCCATGTATTGCCCCATAGTACGATTTCCCTAGCGTAAGTTGCGAAACTCACGTTGCTTCATACTCATTGCTCCAGTTGAGACATGGGTTGTACGGAAAGCTTACTGAAACTGATCCCATGTGACATTGGCTATGTGAAAAGTGGCTGTGTAATTCTCCCACCATGAGGCTGTGGGTCCATCCAATTGATGTGCGGCAAAGCGCACCTTCTCAGCATCTGTGCAACCTGCGGTGGTCAGCTCCCTTCCAATCCTGCGGAGCCAGTCATCAGCAACTATCGGCTCGGTGCTACTGGAAAACACCGGCGGATTCAACCTCAGAAAACAGGCTAACTTGTCAACTGGAGGTGGTGGCGATGGATTGTTGTTGTTGTTGTTGCCTTGGTTCTAGACTAGAAGTTGCATCAAGGCATTCTGCTGTTGGATCAACTGAGTGAGCTCCGGTGGGAAGACAAAACTGGGGTCACGTCTCGGAGGCATCTGATTGGCTTAGAGGGGAGAGATTAGAATAGAGTGAGGTCTAAGGAGAAAGTCACTACCCATATGCACATGAGACAAACACACAATAAAATCACACAACTCAATTCAAACAAGGGCATACAATTGATCTAGCTACCGTTCCAAAATACTCGGACTACTACTATATACATGGGGGGAATACTACTGATAATATGGTGGTCAAGTAGAAATTTGATTGGAGAAAGACTCCATGATATCTGCTCCAGCTTCGTCTTCATAATCATCATCACTGTCAGGGTCAGAGTCGGTGTCGTCGATGATGATGTATTCTTCGAGATGGTCGTCACCTCCTGGCGCAGGGTCTCCCATGAATACTCCTAGCTTATTCTTTGGATCTTTATTCTTCTCTAGTAGTACTGCAATTTCCTCTTCATATCCATCGTGTGTAGACTTGAGTTCCTCTTCTAGCTCCATGTTCCTGGTCATCACCTTCTTCAGATCTATCATCCTGGCGCACATCTGGTTCTCCTGACGATGAATGTGTTGGTTCCACTCCTGGATGTAGGCTGCAATGAACTTGTCCCTCCTGGTGCAGATCATCTCCCATTGCTCATCTCGACGTCCACATATCTGGTAGATGGTGTCCTTAAGATCCTTGTGGTAAAATTCACCGATGCGTCCCATGGTGATGTGAGCTGCCATGCTCTTTCCTAGACTACAGGTTGGTGCATCAAAGGAAAACTCTATGGGCTACGTAACTGGTGTGAATGTCCTTCCTAGAACATGTACTCGAACTTCCCAGCTCTCTTCTTCCGGTAGAGTGGCAGTGTAGGTCCCCGTGAAGCTTGGTATTCCGATGTTCAGGTATCTAGTGGCTCCTTCAAGTGTCGTCCAAAAGGGGTGTCTTCATCCGGTTGAGCAAACTTGTTCCTTGGGTCCGCCATCCATAGAGTGGAAAGTGGAGAAGAGTCAGAAATGAGTAGAGAAGAGGGTCATATAGCTTATCTTAGTGGTCGCTTCCTACAGTCAGCGTGTGCTCTGATACCATCTTGTAGTGATCCGACCTCAAATAGTCAAATCTCTGTGTATAAGTGTCATCCCTAGATCGGTAATGCTGACACACACAATACTTGAAGGATTTATAACAGAGTTCAATCACACACTTATTACATCAAATATCTCAAAAGAGAGCACTTATTACAATTATGGCTGAAGGCCATCTAATGAAGATAACTGCGGAAGCTTCGAAGGTAAAATGAGTCCATCAACTCCAGCGACATAGCTGAGTGCATGACAACGACCTAGTGCACCTTACGCTTCATCTGAAAACTCTGCAACATAATATGTTGCAGCCTGTGTAGGTCAGCACATGGAATATGCTGGCAAGATAACACTATAAAGCTATGAACAAGTAACAACTGTAACTATATGCATATATGGCTGGTGGAGGCTCTATGGTTATTTTTGCAGAAAGCTAGTTTTTCCATACAACAAAGGAATATATTTTATTTAACTACAAAGTTTGTTGAAAACATTGAGAAGGTTCCTCCAACTCAATCCCAAATTAATAATCATCAACCCAACAAATTAATTAATAGAGTGATGAGATCAAATCAATAATTCAAGTACCAGATACTCAAGATGTCCATACCCGGGACACGGCTAACCATGATTAGGTTATACACTCTGCAGAGGTTTGCGCACTCCCCGCCCCAAGACTCGATCTCCTCTATTGGATTTTCTCGCACTACATGGTGTTTGAGAAATGGATGACCGAGACACAGTCTTTCAGAAGTATTAACTCTTTACTCTGGGTAGACAGTACCACCTACATCCCCTACATCTGCTAGCCTACCACTGAAAGAGGTCACACAACTTACTAAACTGTGCCAGAGCCCATAATGGCTTGTGGCTGCACACGGAAGTTTCCAGCATGAATAATCTTATGATCCCTTTGAGCCTGGGTGGCAAACCGTAGGATGATCACATGGGTACTCCGGGATATCCCAGGATAACAATTGATTGCTCCAGGTGCCCAGACAACCACTGGTTGCTCCAGGGTGCCTCAACCAATCCACCCAGATATGTATTAAAGTAGCTACCTTAAGTTTAACCATTAATTAAAACTCTCACATGTGACATGGATCACTCAAACCAAACCATGCCTACGAGCATAGCATAGTAGTATAAGCATAATGTAGAAGTAACTCCGAGGGTTTGAAATTAAAGGCAATAGTACTACCTCATAACTACTTCCCTGTACCCACAAGTATTCAAGTCCTAACCATGCAATGTTTTGAGGATTGACTAATGCATAAAAACTGGGTAATAAGGGGTATGATCAAAGTGTTGCTTGCCTTGCTGACGATCTGAAAACCCTAGTGACTCGTAGTAGCATGCTTCGCACTCCGGAAACTCTATCGTAAACAAACAATAGCATACATGAACAATCAAGCATAGGATGCAATGGTAAAACTCAAATGAAAAGATCCAAACTGAAAACTCAACTAAAGAGCTTTGATTTGCAAAAAGAA
This sequence comes from Triticum urartu, assembly GCF_003073215.2. NCBI lineage: Eukaryota > Viridiplantae > Streptophyta > Magnoliopsida > Poales > Poaceae > Triticum > Triticum urartu. The sequence goes on along the minus strand of NC_053027.1, from coordinate 282,439,310 downwards.
TCAATCAAATCGGAGCTACAAAACTCAAACTACGATCAAAAGAAGTTCCAATTCAAAACAGCTTGAAACCAAAGTTTTAATTTGTCAAAACCATATTCAAGTTGATTATCTCTAAATAGGGGAACAAGACAAAGATTTTGGCGTTGGTTTCACTTGATTTGGACGAACGAGTAAAAAGTGGCGAAGGTGTGAAGATCAGGGCTAATCTGGGATAAAATAATCGCAGATAGGTCCCTGGACGAAAATAAACTAAAAAGAAAAGGCTATCGAACAAACGTTTGCTATCAGGGACAAACGAATGAATACGTTCGCTAACAGAGTGTTCGAACAAACGTTCGCTAATTAGCAAAACCAAAAAAACCGATGTAAACCGACCGACAAAACCCTAAAAAATTAACCGGTGAAAACCGAGGAAACCGAGATCAGTTTTAGCTCCAACCATCTCCTCCTCTATTGAAAGTGCGTTATATCGACTAGAGGGGGGTGAGTAGGCGTTTTTATGAAATTCTTCACTGGGGAATTTGCCGGTGAGGAAATTCCTTAGCGAAGAACTACTGGCAGCAAAATAAGTACTCAGAAGTAAACATAACAGAACACAAGCATAATCATCATGATGAAATGAAGACAGGCACAGAGTACAGGAAGCGTAAGCACAGGATAACACAGGATGAAGGAAAACAGACTGAAGAAATTGAACTGAGGAAATTGAGAAAGTCTTCAGTCAAAGTCTTCAAACAGAGATATGAACAAACTCACAACACAGTTATGAGGAAATGAAAGAGTTGAGGGAATAGAACCAGTAAGCTTGGTGAAGACAACGATTTTGTAGAACAGTTCCAACTGCTATCTCAGTTGTACGTTTGGTTAGAGCGGATGAGTATTTAAACTCGAGGACACACAGTCCCGGACACCCAGTCCTGAACACGTAGCTCAGGACACCAAGTACTCACTGTATTCTCCTTGAACTAAGGTCACACAGACCTCGCCCAATCACTCGTGGTAAGTCTTCAGGCGACTTCCAAACCTTCACAAACTTGGTCACTTGGCGATCCACAATTCCTCTTGGATGCTCTATACCATGACGCCTAACCGTCTAGAAGAAGCAAAGTTGAGGGAGTCCTGGATTAGGGGGTCTCCGGACAGTCGGACTATCTCCATTGGCCGGACTGTTCGACTATGAAGATACAAGATTGAAGACTTTGTCTCGTGTTCGGATGGGACTCTACTTGGCGTGGAAGGCAAGCTAGGCAATACGAATATGGATATCTCCTCCTTTGTATCCGACCTTGTGTAACCCTAACCCTCTCCAGTGTCTATATAAACCGAAGGGTTTTAGTCCGTAGGACAACAATCACAACATACAATCATACCATAGGCTAGCTTCTAGGGTTTAGCCTCTCTAATCTCGTGGTAGATCTACTCTTGTAACACCCATATCATCAATATTAATCAAGCAGGAAGTAGGGGTTTACCTCCATCAAGAGGACCCGAACCTGGGTAAAACATCGTGTCCCCTGCCTCCTGTTACCATCCGGCCTAGACGCACAGTTCGGGACCCCCTACCCGAGATTCACCGGTTTTGACACCGACATTGGTGCTTTCATTGAGAGTTCCTCTGTTACGTCGCCGTTAGGATTGATGGCTCCTACTATCATCAATAGTGATGCGGTCCAGGGTGAGACTTTTCTCCCTGGACAGATCTTCGTATTCGGCGGCTTTGCACCACGGGCTAATTCGCTTGGCCATCTGGAGCAGATTGAAAGCTATGCCCCTGGCCGTCAGGTCAAATTTGGAAGTTTGAACTACACGGCCGACATCCGTGGAGACTTGATCTTCGATGGATTCGAGCCATAGCCGGGCACGCCGCACTGTCGTGATGGGTATGACCTAGCTCTGCCGCCGAACAGTACCCCAGAAGTCGCGCCCGCATCAGCTCCAACCCTTAGTTCGGAGCCAACTGCGCCAACTGAGGACGGGTGGTTAAACACCGCCTCAGGGGCTGCAGTCTCAACGGCGATCGAGCCGAACACCAGCATAATCCTCTACGCAGCCCGTGACTCCAAGGTGCCGGACTCTTTTTCAGACTCCGAACCGCCTGCGCCCCTGCCAATCGAACCCGATTGGGCGCCAATCATAGAAAAGGGACAAGGGGTTGTATGTATGGCAGGTGGGGCCACCATGTCATACTCAGACTTTCTTGCAAAAACAATGGTGATTTAAACCACGCCCGCGGGGATCGAACCCGGGTCTCCCCGGTGCAGGCATGCATGGTCAACCACTTTGCTAGAGAGAGTGTGTGTGCATGTGTTGAGCTGGGCGCCTGGCTCCTTTTAAACCAGAGAAAGAAGGCCGAGACTTTGGCCATGGTTGCCCGATGCTGGAGGCGAGCGACAAAGGCGAGCAGGACATCGACGACTACAGCTACAGTATAGCGGCGAGCTTGCGGGATGTGCAAGGGAGTGCGGGTGTGGGGGTGGGCGAGCAAACGCTCGAGCACGAGCTCACAGAACGCAAGCTGCGTGTGTACGTGGACGAGAGCGGGCAGAGGCAATGCACAAGCTTGTCATGCTCCCATGGTGGCTGTGGCATGCGGGACTGGCGGGCGTGTGCGGTGCATGCATGCGGAGCTGTGCGCGCATGTGTGGGTGTGCGTGTGAGCAGGAGCTCGCCGAGCTTGCGGCCACGGCGACGATGGCGCGGGTGAGGCAGCGAGCGACGCGGACGCGGGAGAGCTGCAGCAGGAGACGCGGCAAAGATGGGCATGCAAGCCACGGGCGCGACAGAGGGGATCCAGAGCAGGGACACACGGGCATGCTATGGCAGTAACAACAACTACAACAACAAAAAAAGCAGGCTTCGCCCGAGCACCGGAAACACAACGAAGGCACGACCCTAGCAACTACTGCAGGGACAGTTTGGCGACAAGAAAGAGTGGGGAGTGAGTTGGTTATACCTAGTATACCTATGGCAAGAAGATACGACCAGGGATGCAGTAGATCGACGGCGGGGAGACGAAGAACTCCGGTGGACTTGTTATCCGTGAAGAAGAGGAAGAAGATGGGTCGAAGAGGTCGATCCCGAGGCCGTGGTGTCACGTACGTCATGGAAGAAGACGAAGGAGACCTCGGGGGTCCTCTCTAGAGCGGCCGAGCGGGGGCGGAGTCATACTGGAGACTAGCCCGAGATGGAGCTCTTGCTAGCTCGGGTCATGGTGGGCGCGGCGACGGCAGGGGCGTGGTGATCTACCTGGGCGGAGGCTAGGGTATAGGAGGGGGGAATCGGTCTAGGGGACACCGAGGAAGGGTTTGGACAAGATATATAGGTGCCTAGTGGTCTCTCCGGCCGTCAAATCACCGACGTTGCCGACGTGGAGTCGCTGGATGCTCTGCCGTACGGAGGAGGAAGCTCCTGTCGCTTGCGGGCGAGCTGGGTTGCGGGAAGCTGGCTGGGCCGGTTTGGGAGGGAAGAGGCCCAGGTGGGGTCCACTAGGAGGGCTTTCCCTTTTCTTCTTAAATCTGCAAATCTAAATTCACGGTTGTAGAAAGGGAAAAGTACATGGAGGTAGGGGAAGAATTTGGCAGGAATACGAATATCCACATGCTCCTGGATTTATACTCTATTAGATAAAATTGGTTTGGACATTTTTAGAGGAAGAAAAATATTCCAAGTTTGAGTTAGGTTCAAACTTGAAGCATTTTTGACCCCGACCAAACCAACTCCAAAATGGGTGAAACTTGGCAGAGAGGTAACTGACATGGTGATATAATATTGAGGGAAAGTTGAACATTAATGGAGGAGGGTAAATGGCACTTGCAAAAAGAAAGAAAGAGAAGGAGAGGTGGTGATGCATGAAGGTGGTGATGCATGCATCATGCATAGAACATGCAACAACATATCACGCATGCATATCATGGAAAATGCAAGTTGACATAAGCACAACACAACATTGATATGCAAATGATGCAAACATATGATGGCTAAAAGGAATATGACAAGAAGCACAAATGCAATATGACAAGCTAAGCATGGCAATGAAATGAGTATAAGCACATAACAAAACAAAATGAGACCAAAAGATGGAACCCAAATGGAATTGAATGGAGAACAACATGGATATATTACCAAATATGGAAGTCTTACATCGGGATGTTACACTCGCACTACATGGTGTTTGAGAAACGGATGACCAAGACACAGTCTTTCAGAAGTATTAACTTTTTACTCTGGGTAGACAGTACCACCTACATCCCCTACATCTGCCAGCCTACTGCTGAAAGAGGTCACACAACTTACTCAACTATGCCAGAGCCCATAATTGCTTGTGGCTGCACACAGAAGTTTCTAGAATGAATAATCTTATGATCCCTCTGAGCCTGGGTGGCAAACCGTAGGATGATCACACGGGTACTCCAGGATATCCCAGGACAACAATGGATTGCTCCAGGTGCCCAGACAACCACCGGGTGCTCCAGGGTGCCTCAACCAATCCACCCAGATGTGTATTAAAGTAGCCACCTTAAGTTTAACCATTAAGTAAAACTCCCACATCTATCTTGGATCACTCAAATCAAACCACGTCTATGAGCATAGCATAGTAGTATAAGCATAACGTAGAAGTAACTCCCAAGGTTTGAAATTAAAGGCAATAGGTACTACCTCATCACTACTTCCCAATACCCACAAGTATTCAAGTCCTAACCATGCAGTGTTTTGAGGATTGAACTAATGCATAAAAACTAGGTAATAAGGGGTATGATCAAAGTATTACTTGCCTTGCTGACGATCTGAAAACCCTAGTGACTCGTAGTAGCACGCTTCGCACTCTGAAAACTCGATCGTACACAACAATAGCATACATGAGCAATCAAGAATAGGATGCAAGTGTAAAACTCAAATTAAATTATCCAAACTGAAATTTCAACTAAAGAGCTTCGGTTTGCAAAAGGAATCAATCAAACCGGAGCTACGAAACTCAAACTACGATCAAAAGAAGTTCCAATTCAAATCTGCTTGAAACCAAATTTTAATTTGTCAAACCGTGTTCAAGATGATTATCAAGAAAGAGGGGAACAAGACAATGATTTTGGCGTTGGTTTCACTGGATTTGGACGAACGAGTAAAAAGTTGCGAAGGTTTGAAGATCAGGGGCTAATCTGGTATAAAATAATCGCAGATAGGTCCCTGGCCAAAAATAAGCTAAAGAGAAAAGGCTATCGAACGAACGTTCGCTATCAGGGACAAACGAATGAATATGTTTGCCAACAGAGATTTTCGAACGAACGTTCGCTAGTTAGCGAAACCCAAAAAAAGATCTAAACCGACCGACAAAACCCTAAAAAAATTAACCGGAGAAAACCGAGGAAACCGAGATCGGTTTTACCTCCAACCAGCTCCTCCTTTGTGTATAAGTTTCATCCTTGGATCGGTAATGCTGACACACACAGTACATGAAGGATTTATAACAGAGTTCAGTCACACACTTATTACATCGAATGTCTCAAAAGAGAGTACTTATTACAATAATATGGCTGAAGGCCATCTAATGAAGATAACAGCGGAAGCTTCGAAGGTAAAATGAGTCCATCAACTCCAACGACATAGCTGAGTGCATGACAACAACCTAGCGCACCTTACTCTTCATCTGAAAACTCTGCAACATAATATGTTGCAGCCTGTGTAGGTCAGCACATGGAATATGATGACAACATAACACTGTAAAGCAATGAACAAGTAACAGCTATAACTATATGCATATATGGCTGGTGGAGGCTCTATGGTTATTTTTGCAGAAAGCTAGTTTTTCCCTACAACACAGGAATATATTTTATATAACTACAAAGTTTGTTGAAAACATTGAGAAGGTTCCTCCAACTGAATCCCAAATTAATAATCATCGACCCAACAAATTAATTAATTGAGTGATGAGATCAAATTAGTATCCAAGTACCAGATACACAACATGTCCATAACCGGGGACACGGCTAACCATGATTAGTTTATATACTCTACAGAGGTTTGTGCACTTTTCCCCACAAGACCCGATCTCCTCCGTTGGATTTTCTCGCACTAAATGGTGTTTGAGAAACGGATGACGGTGACACAGTCTTTCAGAAGTATTAACTCTTTCCTCTGGGTAGACAGTACCAATTACATCCCCTACATCTACTAGCCTACCAGTGAAAGAGGTCACACAACTTACTCAACTATGCCAGAGCCCATAATGGCTTGTGGCTGCACACGGAAGTTTCCAGCATGAATAATCTTATGATCCCTTTGTGCCTAGGTGGAAAACCGTAGGATGATCACACGGGTACTCCGGGATATCCCAGGACAACAATGGATTGCTCCAGGTGCCCAGAAAACCATTGGGTGCTCCAGGGTGCCTCAACCAATCCACCCAGATGTGTATTAAAGTAGCCACCGTAAGTGTAACCATTAAGTAAAACTCTCACATCTGTCATGGATCACTCAAACCAAACCACATCTACGAGCATAGCATAGTAGTATAAGCATAACATAGAAGTAACTCCCAGGGTTTGAAATTAAAGGCAATAGGTACTACCTCATCATTACTTCCCAGTACCCACAAGTATTCAAGTCCTAACCATGCAGTGTTTTGACGATTGAACTAATGCATAAAAACTGGGTAATAAGGGGTATGATCAAAGTGTTACTTGCCTTGATGACGATCTGAAAACCCTAGTGACTCGTAGTAGCACGCTTCACACTCCGGAAACTCGATCGTAAAAAAACAATAGCATGCATGATCAATCAAGCATAGGATGCAAGTGTAAAACTCAAATGAAAAGATCCAAACTGAAAGTTCAACTAAAGAGCTTCGATTTGCAAAAATAATCAATCAAATCGGAGCTACGAAACTCAAACTATGATCAAAACAAGTTCCAATTCAAATTTGCTTTAAACCAAATTTTAAAATGTCAAAACCATGTTCAAGTTGATTATATGGAAAGAGGGGAACAAGACAAAGATTTTGGCATTGGTTTCACAGGATTTGGATGAACGAGCAAAAAGTTGCGAAGGTTTAAAGATCAGGGGCTAATATGTGATAAAATAATCGCGGATAGGTCCCTGGCTGAAAATAAAATAAAAAGAAAAGGCTATCAAACGAATGTTCTCTATTAGGGACAAATGAACGAATACATTCGCTAACAGACACAATCTAACGAACGTTCGCTAATTAGTGAAACCGAAAAAATGATCTAAACCGACCGACAAAACCCTAAAAAAATTAATCGGAGAAAACTGAGGAAACCGAGATTGGTTTTACCGGTTCGGTGGCGGGGGCGGCGGTATTTAAAGGCCGGGGGGCAGCGGCGCCTTGGTGAAGGGGGCGACCCTGGGTGGAGTCCGGCTCGGACTCCCTTGGGCGTACGTGTGGCAGTAGGGCTCTGCTCGGGAGGGAGGCGGCGCCAGGTGGGCCGGCCTGATCGGCTGGGCTTCGGCCCAGTCGGGCGGGAAAAGCTTTTTTCAAAGAAAAAATTCACGCGAAGAAAAATCCTAAAAAAATATAAAAAAAATTCTAAAAATGCCAAAAACAATTTTCACCATCTGTCGTGGAATTTTCATGGAAGATGTTCTAGTGAAAGGACTTAGTCGTGGAGCCATCGCAACTAGGAAGCTTAAAGGGGTTAATTGGGACAAAGGACACGAGAGGTTTATACTGGTTCGGCCCCTTGCGGTGAAGGTAAAGCCTAGTCCAGTTGTTGTGGTATTGCTAGGTTTCGATGACCAAGGAGCGAAATACGCCAGCTTGGCTCTCGATCTGTTGTTTCTTGCCCTAAGCTTCCACCGGGTCATCCCCTTATATACACGGGTTGACGCCCTGCGGCCTATAGAGTCCCGGCCGGCTCATACAATGTGTCCGGCTCGGTGGCTTCTTTTTTACATGCCTTACTTTACAAGTCTTATTCATACATGGTGGTTTACAATTACAGGCCTTAAGCCGCCTCTGGGCTTGGGCCTATTACAAGCTTTATCATGACCCGTCGCCTTGAATATTCATCCGGCTTCTTTTAAGTAACCCGCCATGGTGATTGACCCGTCCCCTCCTGGGCGGGTCATACCTGGTAGTTATATCCCCAACATTAGGCCCGAGGTTGATTTGAACTTTGTTCTTGTCAATCTCCAACACTTAGACGAAATCCAACTTCTGCTGTTTGTAAAGCTCTGGAATCTGCCATGACGTCATCTTTAGAAAATTTGGAAACCCGCCACGACGTCATCCGTAACGGATCCTTATCTTAAATGATTTCTGAAAATTGAGGCGTCCATTTAGCTGGATAATCATTACTTTTAGCCTTCCTCGATTTCCGCGCCTGCCTATTCACCTATCTACTTATAAATAGGCATGGTCGGTCCTTCCTCTTTCTTCTTCTTCCCTCTCTCGCAACCCCTATGTCGCTCGAGCTCCGCCGCCGTAGCGCTCACCGCCGTCCTCAACTTTGGCCGCTGCATCACCCTGAACTTGTCTAGAGAACGGCGGCGACCCTCCACGGTAGATCTGCATCCGTAAGTTCTTACCTTTCCGCACTTTTAGATCCGCATTAGGGTTGCAAGTTCGTCAGTGTTCTTCGCTATTCTTCACAGATTTCTTGCAGTTTCTCCACCGCACCCTCCTTTGATCTAAAAGAAGTATAAAACCTATGCGGTAGTTGTTTTGCATCCATTTCAGATGCTAGCAGATCCCTTTCGCTTGTACAAAGGCCTCTTTAGGACTGACGAACTCCTCTGCACTTGTTTCTTAGGTGTAGATTTTTCTTTTCTTTTTTGAACCAGCTTGATCCGAAATAATAGCAATAGCTTGTGAAACTTGTTTATCTTAGTACTTAGTCAATTCTATCTCAAAGAACCTTCAAATATCGTTAGCCATGGCGGCTTATCATACCGGCTCATTTCTCCTTCATATCTCATTAGCCCTTACTTAAGCCGACATTACTCATCTGTACTATCATCATTTAACCTGTAATTCCACCAATAATAGGAACCAGCAAATTACTTTCTTTTCAGCTTGTCCTTTTTCCATTATGCCGTCAAAAGCGCCAACAGTCTGCAACTGGGTGCCTTCCATAGTTAATGATGACACCTTGAAAGATTTTTTCACCATCGGATATTTGCCGGAGAAGACCATTATGTCCTATCGTGCTCCTGACCCGGCCAAAGAACGGCCTCATCCCAAAGACGATGAAGTTATCATCTTTACTGATCACATGAATCGGTGTTTTTCACCACCCGGCTCAAAGTTCTTCAGAGACGTTCTGCATTTTTTCAAGCTTCATCCACAAGATCTTGGACCCAACTCCATATCCAACATCTGCAATTTTCAAGTTCTCTATGAGGTTTATCTTCAAGAAGAACCTACTATGGAACTCTTCAGAGAGTACTTCTATTTGAACCGCCAGAATGAATGCACCAACGGCCTTAGCTTGGAACTTGCTGGAATCTCGATTCAGCGCCGACAGCGTGCTGTCTTTCCCTTAATAGTCTTACCAAGCCATCCCAAGGATTGGAACCAAACTTGGTTCCATTGCCAAGACACGTCGCTAGCTGATGAAAGACCACTGTTAGGTTATCGCGCGGAACGTCTTGATTCTAAGTTTGTGCTCCCTGACAAGCTTACTACTCCTGAACGCAAGAAGCTTATCCCATCTATCAAAAGGATTCAAGCCTTATTGGGAAACGGCCTAACTGGAGTTGATCTGATCCGTTGTTGGATCGCATGGCGGGTCATCCCTCTGAGCCGCCGCTCTTCCTTGATGCATACCTATGCCGGAGGACCAGATGACCCTCTGTGTCATAGCCCTCTACAACTGACTGAAGAGGCCATTGTGGAGATGTCAACCACCCTCGTAAACAGTAAATACGAGGACTGCAGTAAGGTTGGATTAAATCCTTTTTGCAAACTTAACCCGACACCATAGGTGAACCCCCTTGACCTCCTTTTTCAGTAGTTAAATACTTGCATGACTTTCAACCTGTTATTTGCCTATAGGCCATATCTGACTTCTGGAAGGCCAAATATGATCATGAAGCCGCCAAGAAGGCTAGAGCCGCTGCCATAGCCGCCAGGAAGACAACCCGAAAGTCCAAGCAGAAAAAGACCGCTTCTGACATGTTCAAGCTGGATGATGTTTCTGAGTCGGAGGTAGCCCTTGACTCCCTTGGCCTGTTTTTTAACAACCTTATTGACACTGACTATTGCCAGGACGACATGGGGGCCAGCCAGGCAGTAGAAGAAGAGGTAAATATTTCCTCCGACTCAGAACCTTTGCCAAGACCGAAACCTCGACTGGTAACCCGGAAAGTAAGGTTTTCACACCCTTTGGCTTATTTGGATCCTCATTTTCTTTTGAAAAAGCAGCAACATGAGAGCCTCCGTCAGGCCCGGACCAATGACGACAATGAACTGCCCTCCGGTTTACCAAAAAATTCTCGAAAATGCCAGAATGAGGTTTCTTTCACCTTTGTCTCTTGCTTTTATCAATGAATCTATTTCCTTACTCTCTTAACTTTATTTTACTTTTGCAGGAGGTTTCTCGCTCTTCCGGCGATTCTTCACAAACTCAATTCCTGGCTTTGAAGACTGCCCCTGGGTAAGGAAAATTATCTTTCTTCTGCATCTTTAAGTCTGCATCCTTATACTAACTCATGAAATCCTTCTTAGCGGTCAAGCAAAGTCCAAGAAAGCCAAGGTGGCTATGCCGGCGGAAGACCCGAAAGACCCTGCTCCTGAACTGGCAACACCAACTCCTCCTAAACAATCTGAAGCACCAGAAGACCCTACTATCCACGTTCAATCAGACCCTCCTGAGCCGTTGGTTGATGAGACCATTCTCAATCCGTCTACCGCTGAGCCATCTAGCTCAGCTAACCCACCGACGACTTCTGACAATGATGTCTTAATTACTGGTAGTCGATTCGTTGAGCCGGGCAACCCAACTGTACTGGCCCGGCACTTTGCCAAGCAAGAGGCTTTAGAAAGGCAGAAGGTACGGTTTGACGTCTCTCACTACGCTCACCTGAATGTTAGTGACGTGCTGTCTGGATACCTCAGTCATGTGCATTCCAGCCGTGACTCGGAAATTGAGATGGTCAAGCAACTGGAATCGAAATATGAGGTACGTTCTCCGGCTTTCACTAGCTTACATATGCTCTGCCAGCCCCCAAGCCTCCGGATTATGATGAACCTGAATGATCTGTAGACTTGTGATATAGGTTGGTGCTTTGTCTTAGATTTTCCTTAAGTCCAACATAAATTTCACCTATAGTCCCCAAGGGCCGACTCAATTTATCATGAATGAGCCGGTACTTGACTTCGTAACTGTCTTGAATCAGTCCAAACAAATAGTGTGATCCATCTCAACATGAAAAAACTTTCTTAATATCATGCATTAGCTCCCAAGTGCTAAGCGTTGTTACTTGTAAAACACTTGGGACTTTAAGCATAGAAGAGCCATTTTGCATTTAAAAAATTTCTTTGGCAGACATTAGCCTCCAAGTGCCGAGTGGTGTTGCGTTGCAAGGCACTTGGGACTTTAGTCATTATAACCTTTATTGAAATAAATTTTAACACACCTGTTCATGTTTGTGGACTGCCCTAACTAAATTGGGTTCTAAATTGACTGATGCAAAGACCCGGCTGGCGGGTCAAGAGGCGGAGATAAAGAACGCTGACTTCAAACTCTAGTTGAGCCTCTCTGAAGCTGAAAAACTGAAGACCAGTTTTGATGCAGAGAAGAAATCCTGGGCCGATGAGAAAACCTTGCTGATACAACATGCTGAGATAGTGGAGGCGGCTCTCAAGGCGGTTACCACGGATCTCACCGGCTTAAAAAAGCGTGTGTCTCAGATGGTCTCCACAATCTTTGGTGAGTCATTTCCATTAGTTACTTACACTCTCTTTTTGCCAGAAATATAAGCCGCCTGCTTAACTTTTTAAAATACTCATAGGTCCATGGAGCAACAATCTGAGTCAAAACAGCGTGACAAAACTCAAGGCGGTTTACACCTTGGTGGAGCAACTGTATACTGGGGCTCAATGGGCGCTTGCTATTATCTCCCCAGCCAACCAAGGACCCAACCTCTTGAGTGACATTTTGAAGAAGCTATCTATTTTACCCGCCAGATTCCAAGAGGTCAAGCGGCCTTGTGCAAGAGCTGGAGCCCTAATTTCCCTAAGCCGCTCCAAAGCCTGGGTGCCAGAGCTAGACCCGACGGACGTAGCCAAGGGGTACCCCCCCCTTGAAGGAAGATGGGACTCCGTTTGATCAAGATGATTTTGTTGCTTGTGTGAGGGGAGTTCATCCTCAGGCTACCATTCTTGGTGAGGAGACCAACATTGATAAGTATCAGCCGGGTTTTGACGTTGATAATAAAAAGATGGCGACTCCTTCATATAAAGTGACAGATCTCATCCCGCCAGTTCGCCAACACACCTTTGCCCCAGAAATTGACCCGGCTGGTCTAATTGGCAATGAAGCTGAGTTCATTGCTCTTGATGGCTTTGATTGGTCCAAGCCCAGCTTCCAACCAGCGCAGGGAGATGAACCAGCGAGGGAGGATTCATAACCGTCCGAATAACCCGGCCGAGACTTAATGAACCGGCCTTAGATGAATATCTGTTTAGGAGAAAAACAATTTTAACCTTTTGGGTTCCCAATGCCTTGTAATAGGCTAGCTTGAAACTGCATGTTCGGCCTATGCCGTTGTGCATATGATACTGCGTATGACTGTTTTATCCGTCATGTCAATATATGCATTATATCCTTTATCACATATGTAATGTTTAAATCTGTTCCTATATGCAAAAGAAGATGAAAAACTGTCGTCGCGGTTTGTCGCTGGATGGGTCAAAACACTGAATACATAACTATGGAATAATCAGGGCTAGATGTAAAGATAAATAAGGCTGGAAAGCCTTTGATTAAATAAAAACACAAACAAGTCTGTTTTATGAACGACAATGTCATACCCGTGTTCTTTTATTCGGACTGCCAGCTTATGTGACCCGGACAGTAAGGTTGACAACCCAATCTTTATAGAAGTCAATACCTCCATATGCCTGATTATTGCTATACCTTGGCAACTCATTGTCAAATAACCGAGCTGGTTTAAATTGAAACCATACTTACAGTTAGATTTGAGACAACAAAAAACCAGTAAAACAAAATAGTATGTTTCAAATGATGTAAATCAAGCATTAATAATAATTTGGAGGCTTCTGATTCGAATACGATCAGTAAACCGGACCAAAGGGGTTAAGCTAGGATTATAATATGATCATGTAGCCCCCATTGGTTTTGGTGTTGCGCCGATCAAGAGGGTCCCGACAGCTATGTTCTCTTTGGTTCAAATACGACCTATGTTTGAACAGGAAGCCCCTGAATGACCTTGAGAGTTTTTTAACGACGCTAATTCGAATATAATCAACGTCGGGCCCAAAAAGGGGTTGAGGTATGATTCGAATACGATCAGGAAGCCCCCTAGTGAGTTTGGCAGTGTGCCGATCAAAAGGGTACCAACAGCTATGTTTGAAAAGGAAGCCCCCTAGTGACCATAAGGTTTAACGGCTAGATTCGAATACAATCAGACACCAACTGGTCATTTAATAATTAAAAAAATAAAGATATGTGATCATTGAGGATGAAAAGGACAAAGGTCCTGCTTTATTACTTATCATAATATATACAATGTCCAAGTATGTGCATTATAAGAGCCGGTGGCTCAAGTGTAGTAAGGCCGAAGATGAGCAATATTCCACGGCCGGCGGGTCTCTTCCTCCGACTTACGTGAGTCTTTGTGCTCTCGAACATCGATAAGGTTATATGACACATTGTTCAAGTTCTTGCTGACCACAAAGGGTCCTTCCAAAGGCGGGGATAGCTTGTGCGCATCAGTTTGATACTGGATGAGCCGGAGCACCAGGTCACCTTCTTGAAAGGTTCTAGACTTAACCCGACGACTATGATAATGGCGCAGGTCCTGTTGGTAAATTGCTGAGCGGCCGGCTGCCAAGTCTCGCTCTTCCTCTAACAAGTCAAGCGCATCCTGACGGGCTTGTTCGTTATCAGCTTCAACATAAGCCGCCACACGGGGCGCATCATGACAGATGTCACTAGGCAGGACTGCTTCTGCTCCATAAACCATGAAGAAAGGCGTATAACCCATAGACCTGTTAGGGGTGGTATTGATGCTCCATAGTACTGAGGGTAACTCCTCTACCCAACAACCCGGTGTCCGTTGTAAAGGAACCATAAGCCGGGGCTTGAGACCTTTTAAGATTTCCTGATTTGCTCTCTCAGCTTGACCATTGGATTGAGGGTGAGCTACTGAAGAAACATCCAGCCGGATACGCTCACGTTGACAAAATTCCTCCATGGCGCCTTTGGACAGATTAGTACCATTGCCAGTTATAATGTTGTGTGGAAAGCCAAAACGAAAGATCACCTTTTTCATGAACTGAACCGCCGTGGCTGCATCACACTTACTAACCGGCTCTGCCTCAACCCATTTTGTGAATTTGTCAACTGCCACCAAAAGATGTGTCTTTTTATCCTTGGATCTTTTGAAAGGTCCAACCATATCAAGCCCCCAAACTGCAAACGGCCAAGTAATTGGAATCATCCGTAATTCTTGAGCCAGTACATGCGCTCGTCGTGCAAACTTTTGACACCCATCACACCTACTAACCAGATCCTCCACATCAGCGTGAGCCGTTAGCCAGTAAACGCCGTGACGGAAAGCTTTGGCCACAAGAGATTTTGAGCCGACATGGTGGCCACAATCTCCTTCATGGATCTCACGAAGAATTTCTTGACCTTCTTCAGGAGAGACACAACGTTGAAATGCTCCGGTGACGCTGCTATGATACAACTCACCATTGGAAATTGTCATTGACTTAGACTGCCGGGTTATCTGTCTAGCCAAGGTTTCATCCTCTAGCAACTCGCTCCGGGTCATATAAACCAAATATGGTACTGTCCAATCTGGAATGACATGAAGAGCCGCCACTAACTGTGCCTCCGGGTCTGGAACGGCCAAATCTTCCTCTGTAGGAAACTTGACAGAAGGTTTATGCAGAACATCTAAAGAAGTGTTAGGTGGCACCGGCTTACGCTGAGATCCCAACCAGCTTAAAGCATCGGCCGCTTCGTTTTTTCTGCGGTCAATGTGCTCCACTTGATAACCCTTGAAGTGTCCAGCAATAGCGTCAACCTCACGGTGATAAGCCGCCATGAGAGGGTCCTTGGAGTCCCACTTGCCTAATACCTGCTGAGCCACCAAATCTGAGTCGCCAAGGCACCGTACCCGGCTTAAACTCATTTATTTAGCCATTCAAAGACCATGGAGTAAGGCCTCATACTCTGCTGCATTGTTAGTACAAGGAAACATCAATCGCAACACATAACAAAACTTGTCACCTTGAGGAGAAGTTAAAACAACTCCAGCCCCCGAGCATTCCAACTGTCTGGACCCGTCGAAATGAATTGTCCAATATGTGTTGTCTGGCTTCTCTTCAGGTATCTGCAACTCCATCCAATCGTTAATGAAGTCCACTACTGCTTGAGACTTAATGACAGTACGTGGCACATACTTTAAATTATGAGACGCAAGCTCAATGGCCCACTTGGCGACTCGTCCTGTGGCTTCTCTATTTTGAATAATACCTCCTAAAGGAGCAGAGCTAACCACCGTGATAGGATGACCCTGAAAGTAATGCTTAAGCTTCGGGCTTGCCATGAACACCCCATAAACAAGCTTCTATCAATGCGGATATCTTTTCTTGGATTCAATGAGCACCTCACTGACATAGTAAACCGGCCGTTCAACCGGATGTTCCTTGCCAGCCTCTTTGCGCTCTACAACAATGGCCACACTGACAGCATGCGTGTTAGCAGCCACATATAACATAAGTGGCTCCTTCTCAACAGGAGCAGCAAGAATCGACGGTTCGGCGAGCTGTCTTTTCAGATCATCAAAGGCAGAATTAGCAGCATTACTCCAGAAATAATCATCCGTCCTCTTCATCATTTGATACAACGGCATAGCCTTCTCACTCAACCGGCTTATGAACCGGCTTAAAGCTGAAACACGACCCGCCAACTGCTGAACGTCATTGATGCACGCCGGCTTAGCCAAAGACGTAATTTCCTTAATTTTCTCCGGGTTAGCCTCAATGCCTCTGTTAGACACCAAAAAACCCCAAAGCTTGCCAGCTGGGACTCCAAGAACGCACTTGGCCGGGTTGAGTATCATCTTGTAGACCCGGAGGTTATCAAAGGTTTCCTTCAGATCATCTACCAAGGTTTCCTTTTCTTTGGATTTCACCACTATATCGTCCACGTAAGCATGAACATTACGTCCAATCTGATTATGAAGGCAGTTCTGCACACACCGCTGATAAGTCTCCTAGGCACTCTTAAGCCCAAAAGGCATAGACACATAACAGAAGGCTCCAAACGGAGTAATGAAAGCCATCTTCTCCTGGTCCTTAACTGCCATTTTGATCTGATGATAGCCAGAATAAGCATCCAAAAAACTCAAATGCTCACAACCCGCCGTAGCATCAATGATTTGATCAATACGAGGGAGAGCAAAAGGATCAGTCAGACAAGCCTTGCTTAAATCTATGTAATCCACACACATACGCCAAGTGTCGTTCTTTTTGAGCACCAGCACCGGGTTAGCCAACCACTCTGGGTGAAAAACTTCAACAATAAACCTAGCCGCCAAGAGCCAGGCCACCTCTTCTCCAACAGCCTTGCCCCTTTCCTCATTGAACCGCCGAAGAAACTGCCTAACCGGCTTAAACTTTGGATCAATATTGAGAGTGTGCTCAGCGTGTTCCCTCGGTACACCTGGCATGTCAGAAGGTTTCCATGCAAAGATGTCCCGGTTCTCATGGATGAACTCGATGAGCGCGCTTTCCTATTTGGGATCCATGTTTGCACTGATAATGAATTGTTTGGATGAGTCACTAGGCACAAAGTCAATCATCTTGGTATCGTCAGCTGACTTAAATTTCAACGCCGGCTCATGCTCAGTAGTTGGCTTCTTCAAAGATGTAATGTCCGTCGGGTCAACATTATCCTTGTAAAACTTCAATTCCTCTATTACACAAACAGATTCGGCATAAGGAACATCACCTTATTCATATTCCAAGGCTATCTTCCGGCTCCCATGCACAGTGATGGTGCCCATATAACCCGGCATTTTAAGTTGCAGATAAACATAACATGACATCGCCATGAACTTAGCATAAGCCGGCCGTCCAAACAGAGCATGATATGGGCTTTTGATTTTAACCACTTCAAAAGTTAACTTCTTAGCCCTAGAATCATGCTCATCTCTAAAGGCGACTTCCAGTTCAATCTTACCAACCAGATATGCCGACCTACCAGGCACTACTCCATGGAAAATAGTGTTGGACGCCCTAAGACTTTTGTCAGTTAACCGCATCTAACGAAACGTCTCATAATAGAGTATGTTGATGCTACTGCCTCCATCCATGAGTACTTTAGTGAATTTATATCCACCAACCTGACGCGCCACCACCAACTCCAGATGACCCGGATTATCAACCCGGGGAGGGTGATCTTCCCTACTCCACACAATAGGCTGCTCAGACCATCTCAAATAACATGGAAACACCGGCTCAATAGCATTCATAGCTCACTTATGAAGTATCTGTTCCCTTTTGCATAAACTGGTGGTGAACACGTGGTACTGCCCACTGTTTAGCTCCTTTGGGTTACTTTGATACCCGGATTGCTGCTACTGTTGATTACCTTGGCCAGATTGCTGATTATAGCTGCCTTGATTGCCTTGAGGGCCCTGGCCATGGAAACCTCCACCACTTGAGCCACCGCCCGGGCCGTGAAAACCGCCACCACTTGAGTTGTCACCCGGGCCATGGAAACTGCCACCGCCTGAGCCACTGCTAGGTCCATGATTACTGTCGAACATGTTCGAATTCTTGAACGCATTCATGATCGTAGAGTCTTTCCATAAATGGGTGGCCGGCTTCTCCCGGGTGCCGTGTCTCGGACAGGGTTCATTTAGCAATTGTTCGAGGGTGGGACCTGACCCGCCTGACCGAGGAGGTGGCCTCCCCTTACACCGTTGATTGTTTCCATGTGCGTTGGTGTTAACCACAAACTCCAGACTACCGTCAGCCCTACGTTTATTGTTACCTCCTAGATTTGCCGAGTTATGTTGGTGACCCTTGCCGTTGCCGTTCTTCTTTCCCTTCCCTGTCTTCTCTTCGTCAGATGCGGGATCCTTGGTACTATCAGAGTCGGCGTATTTGACTAGAGCCGCCATCAGCTGGCCCATGTCATTACAATCATGCTTGAGCAGCCCCAGCTTCTGCTTCAGAGGTTCAAAATGGAAATTTTTCTCCAACATTAAGACCGTGGAGCCGGCATTCATCTTATCAGATGAATGTATTATTTGCTTCACCCGGCGCACCCAATGTGTCGTGGATTCACCTTCCTCTTACTTGCAGTTAGTCAAATCCACAATCGACATGGGTTGTTTGCATGTATCTTTGAAGTTTTGAATGAACCGGACTTTTAACTCTGCCCACGAGCCGATGGAATTGGGTGGCAAACCCTTTAACCAAGTGCGAGCTGTTCCATCTAGCATCATAGTGAAGTACTTGGCCATTGCTGCATCACTGACCTCCAACAATTCCATGGCCATATCATAACTTTGAATCCATGCCTCGGGCTATAAGTCGGTTGTGTAATTAGGCACCTTGTGTGGCCCCTTAGAGTCCTTTGGCAAACACTCATTACGCAGAGCCGGCACCAGACAAGGGATACCTCCTATCCTTGTGGCCACACCTGCTCCAATAGAGGCCGCTGGATAAACCGGAAAAGCCTGGTGAGCCGCCTGCTCCGCTACCTGTTGAACCACCCGCTCAGCCTCTTGGCGGATCCTCTCCTGGTCTACCAGGTTAAGAGCTCCATCATGTGCCGGGTCATACCTGTGTGGATGGTTATGGCGCTGAGCATTCCTTGACATGGCCACTGAATCCATATGCCTGCTATAGCTTGGCCTCCGGCATGGGCAAGGGGTTGAATGAATCCTATCTCGACTATAAGAATATGACTCCTGCTGTGCCGGAGCTGTCTGAAGAAGATCTCTGACCCTTCGTGTTTCGATCGCCGTCAGGGAATCGCCTTCCACTGGGAGAGCCGCCAGACGTGCCGATGCAGCAATAAGATTCTCCAAAGGGTTAGAAAAATGACCCAGTGGTGTTGGTGTATAACGAGGCAGAGTCGTATTGACCCGAGGGGGTTCCATAGCTCGCGGCTGAGCCGGCCTCCCAGCCCCGGGTGTTGTGACCCGGTTTGCCTCCGGCGGGTTACTGGGACCCGCCCCGGGTGTGTGGAAAAGATTCATAGGATCATAAGTTAGGGGCAGACGTGATTGAGTCTTTTGGTGCCTTCTCCTCCTGACCTCGTTTGACGCGTTCAGATTCATCGAATGCTGAAAAGCCTCTGATTGAAGCTGCTGAACCCGAGCGTCCAAAGCCCCCCGTTCTGCAGCCATCCGGACGTCCTCCGCCACCAAGTTTTCCTTGGCTGGAGCTACATCCCCACGTAACTGTGCCACCTCTGCATCATGTTTAGATTTGTTCGCTGATTCAACCACGGTGGTCAATAGGGTCGTCATCCTATCCATGAGATCCATCAGCACCTGAGTCGGCGGGCGCGCGGGGACTCCTGACCCGGCTGCTACCGATTCGGTGGTTATCGCTGCTGCAGCCATAGAGTTTTGAACGAGCTACGTACCAGCCATGACGATTCTGGCTCTGTTCGGCGGCTCAAAGGGGTCCGGAATACTGCTGCCATCGGAACATCCCCCGAGCCCGCCATATTGTAGTTGATACAATGAATCTGTCTCACCTGTGGGTGACTCGCCATCAGAGTGGACAGCCGTCTCACCGCCATCCACAGATCCTTTAGAAAACTCCCCTCCATGGATGCAACCCACGAAGGCACGCCTCAGGCGGGCTGAGTCCGGGCGGGTCTCACACGCTGAGCCGTCTCGATGAGGTCAGTGCAGATGTCCAGCTCAGGGACCGGCTCGCTGATCCGGCCGATCAAGACGTGGATTCCACCGAACAGGACCCTGTACCCGTACTCAATTGAGCCGATGTCGGGGTCCCAGCCTGTGTCGTTGATGTAGAGCTTGCCACGACGACTCTTGGTCATCCTACCCATAGCGTATCCCTTGAGCCCATCGAAGCTTCCCTTCAAGAACTCAAATCCATCATGCGCTGGCCCCACGGTGGGCGCCAACTATCATGGAATTGTCACGACATATGTCCTAGTGAAAGGACTTAGTCATGGAGCCATCGCAGCTAGGAAGCTTAAAGGGGTTAATCGGGACAAAGGACACGAGAGGTTTATACTAGTTCGGCCCCTTGTGGTGAAGGTAAAGCCTAGTCTAGTTGTTGTGGTATTGCTAGGTTTCAATGACCAAAGAGTGAAATACGCTAGCTTGGCTCTCGATCTGTTGTTTCTTGCCCTAAGCCGCCGCCGGGTCATCCCCTTACATACACGGGTTGAGGCCCTGCGGCCTATAGAGTCCCGACCGGCTCATACAACATGTCCGGCTCGGTGATTACTTTTACATGCCTTACTTTACAAGTCTTATTCATACATGGCGGTTTACAATTACGGGCCTTAAGCCACCTCTGGGCTTGGGCCTATTACAAGCTTTATCATGAAATGTCGCCTTGTATATTCGTCGGGCTTCTTTTAAGTAACCTGCCATGGTGATTGACCCGGCCCCTCCTGGGCGGGTCATACCTGGTAGTTATATCCCCAACACTGTCTAAACCTATTATTTAGAACAAAGTGAACATTTTTCTGGCCTAAAATGCAATTTTAAAAAAATGCATACTTTTTCTAATTCAATTAAAATATCAAGTAAAATTCAAATAAAATATAAATTTGATTTGAAATTTTCTTCTCCAATATTCCTTCTCTTTTGAAGAAGTCATATTATCTTCTCTCTTTTAATTTAAATATTGGAAATAATTGGAGAGAAAGTATTAAAACCAAATTGATCCTCTTTTGAAATTTGAGAAAATTCAAATATGAAAATTTATGAAATCCCCAACTCTCACCTTGGGTCCTTGAGTTGCTTAAGATTTCTAGGATCTCAACCAAAAATGCAAATAAAATATGTTATGCATATGATGACCTATGTATAAAATCCAAATTGAAAATTCGGATGTTACAATATATATAAACAAGGCATCTGCTCGATAACTTGAAAAATGCTCACTCCAACCAACCTAACAACCAAATACAGATAAACAAGGCATCTACTCACTATAAACAACCACATATAGCCATTCGTGAAACTAAAGTGGACAATTCATTCTTAAACATCACATAGCCCTATTGAACAATACATTTTTGCATAAATGAAATAATTAAACACGATACAGTTAAAGCACCTCACGACAAATGCTACTACAACAAAGGGTATGGGTTGGCAAGCTATAAAAGGTATGATTTGCTAATAGAATGTTTCCTCACATTTCATGGATGGGGTCCTTCCAGTTGGAAGAGCACAGACCCATGGTGCGCTCTCTGATGTCAGAGATGGGCTGTTTCACCTGGGAAGAACCTTCGTGGGTGCCCTCATCGTGGTCGATGAGATCTGAATTGGCAATTGAGGATCCCAAGCCACCGCTGTAGAACATGTCCTTCATAAATGACAAAATGGGCTCGATGGCGTATAAAGCTCGCAAATCCTTGACCGCTTGGCGCAGGAGATCAGCGGCAGGGCCATCGAAGAGATCAACGGCAGTTGAACCAGAGGGGTTGAGGATGGACCACTTAACTTGTGATATGGCCCGCGTGAAGTTGTCGCTGTGGAGGAGCTTGATGTCGTAGCCAGCTTTCCCGAGATACAGTAATACGCTAGCCTGCTGACATGAAGCCTTCAGCATGGCAACGTCACTGTTACATTACCTGTGGTACTGTTCGGAGTTGGGGGCTGAAGGGGCAGGTGGCTCCATCCCGGTAGAGGTGGGCCTGGGTTCCCGACGGCCCTCGACTGTTACATTGTGGCGGAGCGACAGGGCAGGTTGAGACCACCTAGGAGAGAGGTGGGCCTGGCCCTGGTCGGTGTTCGCGGATACTTAACACGTTTAACGAGATCTTGGTATTTGATCTGAGTCTGGCTACTGGCCTATACGCACCAACCATCTACGCGGGGACAGTTATGGGCACTCGATGTCGTGGTATCAGCCGAAGCCTTCGTGACGTCAGCGACTGAGTGGCGCGCGCCTGATTGGACCGTAAGCCTGCTCTTGTATTAAGGGGGCTAGTTCTGCTTCCGGCCGCGTTCGCAACGTGCAGGTGTGCAAAGGGCGATGGGCCCAGACCCCTGCACCATAGGATTTAGACCGGCGTGCTGACCTCTCTATTGTGCCTAGGTAGGGCTGCGACGTGTTGATCTTCCGAGGCCAAGCATGACCCAGAAAAGTGTGTCCAGACAAAGGGGATCGAGCGTGTTGGGAAATGTGGTGCACCCCTGCAGGGAAGTTAATCTATTCAAATAGTCGTGATCTTCGGTAACAGAATGACTTGGAGTTGTACCTTGACCTTATGACAACTAGAACCGGATACTTAATAAAACACACCCTTCCAAGTGCCAGATACAACCGGTGGTCGCTCTCTCACAGGGCGACGAGGGGAGGATCATCGGTTAGGATTATGCTACACGATGCTACTTGGTGAACTTAACATCTACTCTCTTCTCCTGCTGCAAGCTGGAGGTTAGCAGAAGCGTAGTCTTCGACAGGACTAGCTATCCCCCTCTTATCCCGGCATTCTGCAGTTCAGTCCATATATGATAGCCTTATTCCTTTTGATACCAATGCATACATATGTAGTGTAGCTCCTTGCTTGCGAGTACTTTGGGTGAGTACTCACAGTTTCTTTGCTCCCTCTTTTCCCCCTATCCCTTCTACCTGGTTGTCGCAACCAGATGTTGGAGTCTAGGAGCCAGACGACACCGTCGACGACGACTACTACTACTTGGGAGGTGCCTACTACTACATGCAGCCCGCTGACGACGACCAGGAGTAGTTTAGGAGGATCCCAGGCAGGAGGCCTGCGCCTCTTTCGATCTGTATCCCAGTTTGTGCTAGCCTTCTTAAGGCAATCTTGTTTAACTTATGTCTGTACTCAGATATTGTTGCTTCCGCTGACTCGTGTATGATCGAGCTCTTGTATTCGAGCCCTCGAGGCCCCTGGCTTGTATTATGATGCTTGTATGACTTATTTATGTTTTAGAGTTGTGTTGTGATATCTTCCCGTGAGTCCCCGATCTTGATCGTACACATTTGCGTGCATGATTAGTGTACGATTGAATCGGGGGCATCACAAGTTGGTATCAAAGCCGACTGCCTGTAGGAATCCCCCTTCCACACTCCTTGGCCGAAGTCGAGTCTAGACATTGCAAAACTTTTACTAACATGGCTGTGTGCCTTACGGGCCCACGTCGCCACCTGGGTGGTATTAGGATCTTTTCCTCCTCGATCCTTACTCTGGGACTCTGAACTCTCTTCTATTCGGGTTAAATGAATTTTGCTAAATCTAACATTAGGATCTCGTTATCACTTTCACCCGGAGAGCCCCTTATTACTGATGATCGTCTGCTGTACGTGTAGACCCTGAAGATACTCTCCGCTGTTAACCCGAGAACTTGTGTTCATCGCGTTTGCAATTCCCCTTCCACCGTCAACCCTTATGGATAACTACTTGCAGTTGTTATTCTTACATTCATCCCCAGTTGGTCTTGTTATTACAAGATACCCCGTAATACTTGTCATTGTTTTGATAATCCTTTGAGCTGACTGCCTTAATGTTCCTTGTCACCTGAATACCCCTATGGATAATTCTCGCACTTATCGAGTATCCGCTCACCCCCCAGTTGTTCATGTATTTCACAATGGTCTTCGAAATACTATTCGATCTTCCGAAAATCCTCAGCAACTTATTGCTCTTGAAATTCTTTGCTTGCTTGCATTATGGTTAATCCCATAAGTATAGTAATCTTATTGGCATTCTTTGCCACAGTCATTTTGATCCTATTGATTCAACATGAGTGCGAATGCACGCAATCATCAGTCAGATCCTAGAATTCATCCTTCCGGCTCAGACGCCAGTTTAAACATGAGCTGGATCTCGACCAATCAATTGACCATCGATCGTACCCCTAAGGCTATTCAACTTATCCATCCCTGATCAGAGCATTGCTTCTGATCCCTTGTCTTGGAATTGTTAATTCCTTTGCATTTGAGCCTTGAATTAGTCAGTTGTTTCTAAAGTCTGATCTCCTTGCATTGTTTCTCCCTCTGGTTGAGTACCGATGCTCACACCAGATCCCTTGAGGACCACCAGATCCTTTGTTGGATTTTATCTGACAGTGTCCTTCATATTCAATAAGTCTGTAAGCCTTTCCTCGGATACATAATGCCTTTGGTAAATTATATCCTCTGCTTTCTCAAGCATGCTCTACTATCGAGCTTGTGTTATTTATTCTTGAAATTTGTGGTATATACTCCTAAGATGCCCTGATGGGTTGAACCTATGCCTTCCCCAAACGGTATGAACCCGAAAGTTTTCACGAGTCATACTCTTCTGTTGCTCCGCCAGATAGAATTTCTACACTACAGCCTCATCAAAAGCGAGAAGTAAAATTAAAGGTTATGCATTGAAGAAGTGGGAGTCGACCTTGAGCCCTTGCGTTCATGCCCATGGACCCAATGTGGAACTTTTCTTTGCAGCTTCTTGTAAATGATAATAATCCCCTTGTTATAAGTTTGTCCTGTATCTATGTTTGGTCCTTTACAATCATGGTTCCGACCATATTTTCTCCTTAATACCATTTCTCGGACAAGTTGAAGTACTTGTCTTGTGCAGATCATTGCACTTGTCCAATCTTTACTTTGATCTACCGTCGAGTATTACACTATGATATCTTGATAATGTCATGGTACTACATAACTTCTTATGGGTTCTCCATCAAATGTTATTTCTCCCCTAATCCAATTTTTCTTGGGTTCTAGGTTGTCATCAATCGAGAACACCGAATAGTGAATCGAGTCTGTACTCCGATTCAATAACTCATAAGTAATTTTCATTGCTTATGAGTTTAGTAACCCTTCAAGTCATTCCTAGCCTAATTGGCCATATCATTATCATGCAAAAATTTAACTGTGCTACCTGGTCCTTCTTCCCAGAGCAAAATTTTCGATGATGAGCTAAGCTTACGTCGATCTTCCTCGTCATAACACTTCACCTTGAACTACGAGCTTGTTTCGAGTTTGTGTCATACCCTTGGTTTCAGTAACCTTTCGCTTCATCATTCCTTTGGCTTGATGTCATCACCGACCAATTACATCTTCATGAAATCTCTCAACAATTGTGTCGTGATCATCATCGGCATTCTGAGCTCTTCCAGGATGTCAATTGAGTTCATGATGAGAAATACCATCCTTGCCCTCAATGATCTGTATTATCATCGACCACTTTATTGACTTCCCTCCAACACAAACTTGTCGTGTTTTGTGTTATACCTTGAGTTCCTTGCTATCCAGCATTTGTTCTTCCTTACCTTGGAGTATTACCATCTTTAATGTCAAGAAAGTCATGAGAATTTCACCACCTCTTAAGGATTCTTGATACAGGTAATACTTCTCACCATCACCTTTCTTTCTTGGTCCCCGTGTTGGTTCTAACCGGGATACCAACAGGTGAACGGTGCTGTTTGGATTCTGCCCTTCTAGCAACCCTATTGCTTTGAAGTTAATGGTCGAACGTTCATTCTTAGACTATTGATCACTGAATCGCCATTCTAACATTTGATCATGCTACCTAAGCCCATACTTTGAGCACCCTTTTCAATTAATGTTTAATTGTGTATGTTTTTCCTTGAGCATACATTATTTTATCATTTGATCCGACAAATGTTATCTCCTTGTTCACATAACTGTGGAAATCCATCTTTTTGGATACCTCGTTGAATTATTGTTGAGTCCATCAGCCACCTCCTCATCATCTCCTTGGCTTAATGATGAATCCCTTCGTGTATCCAGAGTCTGATCTTTGATTAAAGACCATGTCAATGCTATCTCGAAGCATGCCTATGGTACTCCGATTTTCAACAAGAACATTGGAGCCCACTGCTGAATGCTTCTTGCTCAATTATCCAAACATCATTGTATGGGTAATGCCATGAAATTTCTCTCTGCTACCTAAAGAGTTTTCTATATTATATCCTGTCATGGATATCATGCTCTGCTTGTCCTTGGGAAGGATATACCCATGAAATATGTGTTTAAACACATTTTCCTTTCCATTGTTCTGTTTAATCTGATGATACATTTTCCTTTCCATTGTTTGGTTTAAACTTCTTGTGATCTATATAATCTAAGCAGTAATATTCTCCTGCTTATGTAAACATCTCGGTGTACAATTCTATCAGCAAGACCCTGTTACTATTTTTGATGACATTCCGGTAGCCACCGATGGACGAGAACTTTGCCTAGTTGCTCGCCTTGTTCAACGAGTAGGAAAATGGTTCTCTTCGTCCCTCGCCCTTGGTACTGACGTTGTTGTCGACATAACTAACAGGCTACCCTCTGACATGCCTTGCTATGATGACCGTGCCAGATGTCACCGCTCCTCCTACTTTTAACCCCCATGGTGGGCCCATAACCCACAGTTCCACAGGATCGAAACCTGACTCTCTTATACACCCCTGTTTCCAAAGTTATTCTAGGTGCTTGCTTTCATGTGTAATTCATGAGCCACCTCCTTAGAGTTGATCTAGTCTGGTATCAGATGCAACATTTTATTCTTGTTGCTCTGGACCCCTATCACACTTTTTTTAAGGCATCGAATGATTGCCTACCTGCTTGAAACTTTTCATGGTACCTTCTTACTTTGCTCTCGATATTCTCTTAAGTTTCAGTTCGAGAGTTACTTCCCGCCACCTTCCCCGATGTTAGCTACCAGATACTTAATGTTGCAGAGGTCAACTCTTTCGAAGATACCCCTTATCCTTTTTCGTAAGTACGATGGAACCCATGAAGAAAGGATGACGATTTCATCATGAGGCCCTGAAATTGAGAAATGAAGACATCAACGTAATGGATGGACCTCTTCGAGAAGAGCAACCAAGACCGAGAAGATTCGTTAGAATTTTGTAACCAAACCTTTCCCCCTTTGCTCCATCTCTTAAATCTTGGGACGAGATTTCTTGTAGTGGAGGAGATTTGTAACACCCCGAGAATCATGCTACAGTGATCTCACACTAATGGGGCCACGTCATCAAGTTTAACTAAGCCAAATTGCCACTCGAGAAAAATCAAAGCCAATTTCAAAATTTAAAATATAGTCAAATATAATATTTCTTGAAACAGTAAAACTAAAATGTTTGCATTATTCTAAAATTCTTCTGACCAATTGTAACGTTGAAGTCAACATCATTTGAGTCACCAATTAACACCTAGGAAGTTATAGAGTGGTCCAACAATAAATAAGAATAGCCTTTTCAAAATAAACAAATACTTATACAATTCCAAATGCCCCCAAACTTTGTGCGACACTCCAGAATATTGCATAGTAATTGTTTGCAAAGTTTGAGTCCAAGCAAAATTCATTTGCTATGTAAACTAAATAGAAAACTAAGAAAAAATGATTAACATAAAAAAAGAGAAAGGGAAATGGACAAACTTACCTATTGGACTAGGCTCTACGTCCACAGTGCACAATTGGCCCAGCCCAGTCGTGCCTTCTCCTTCATTCCTGTTCACAGGAGACCGTGGCGCGCATCTGGCCGCCGTGGCCGCGGATGGACGCGTGCCGGCCATCCCACGGCTCCCCTGTCGGATAAGGCCGAGCCAGACACCCTGCAAACCCTAGCGCCTCCCTACTTCCCCTCTCCTTGCGCCGCTTCGCTCTCTCCCACACCTGCCCGTGTCATTGTTGCCATAGTCTCCTCCTTCCATGTGGCCATCACCCACCTCGTCGGTTCAGGCCCTCGCCTGGAGCTGCGTCTGCTTTGTCTTCGTCGACTCCGAGGAGTAGTTTGAGCAGGTCATCGCCACAACGCCGGGATCGACCGCTTCTTCACGCTTCGGTCGTCGGAGCTCCCGTCGAATTCACATATGTCTGCTGCTACTAAGCTGCCAACGGGACCCCGTGCGCCCCCTAGGTGAGCTCATGGTCCTTCTCGACCTCCTCTCGCTCCTCCTCATGCCTCGTTGGTTCGTTTTTTTCGCGGCTGAGCTGTCACCGCCGTCGGACGTTGTCGTCCGGGCCACTTCCGGCCATTCTAGCTTGCAACCGTGCCACCTATGGACGCAGTGTGGTGCCCTCGTTCGAATGGCTTGAGCCGTTGCTCGAATTGCACCCCGTAGATACATTCACGTGTGTCGCCGCCGCTCCTGAAGCTCGTCGCCGTCACGCGCGCGCGTGCATCCAATGGCAGTTGTGCCCGCGCTCGCTGAACCTGGCCGCGCTCCTCGCCGCGCCCCGCGACTAGCGCCAGCCGCGCCTCGCATCCAACCCCGCCGCGTCCCGGCGCGCTCACTGCCGCTTTTCCCTCCAGCTGCGCCCCTGCTCAACCACGCTGTCGCCCGCGCCTGTGCCTGCTTGCCGCTGCTGCCCTCTCGGGCTCAAAGCTCCACTCCCGCACCCTTGTCGCTCCTGCTGTTACATATCGCTGCTCTGCTGCCGCTGCTATAGTAACTGAATGTTACTGTAGCGCTGGCTAGCTTTTGCTATTTATACCTTCTTAGCTCTCTAGATGGCAACTAAACTATGGTCAAACAAAGTCTAACTTCGTTGAAATCAATTTGTGTTAGGAGTTCACATGACAACCTCCAAATTATTCCATTGGACCAAATTCAAATATGGCATGGATTAAATTCTATGAAAATCGCAAAATGCCTTGTTCTGTTAACATGAACATAAGTAACCCCTAGCTATGTGTTCTGTGTAGTGCGTGTGTGGCCGGCTGGACTCTGTCCACTAATGGCCGGCCCTTGTTAATTAGTCTATGTTTAGCTTAGGATTAGTTTGGTGCTAATTAGCCCTTTTAGCAAATGACAAGTGGGTCCCATCTAAATAGATTAGATAAGTATTTTGGAAATTATTAAATCAGTGTTATATGGGCCACCACCTCTCCTTTTGACTAGTCACATTGACTTGGTCAATTTGGATTTAAATTAAACACAAAATTCTAGAATATTGTTAAAACTTTGGAAATTCATACAAAAATAACCGTAGCTCGGATGAAAAAGATTTGTATATGAAAAATGATTAGAAAAATAAGATGAGTCTGAATATGCTTCACGTCCATCCATCACATGCCTCCAACACAACAAACATGGAGCCTCCCCCTCCGGATCGTTCGTTCGGTAAATGCCCAAAGCCCGGGAGATATCCACAGATATTTTCTCACTCCGTCTGTAGTGTGTAGCACCGCGTTAGGTCATCCCTAGGACCGCGTATTGCCTCTTTATGTTTTTTGATGCTTTGTTTGCATTATATTTATTGTTTCTCCACCCTCTTCTCTCCGATAGACTACGAGACTGACGTCGATGCTGCCCTGATCGACTACGGTGTTGACGACCCCTCTCTCTTGCCAGAGCAACCAGGCAAGCCCCCCTTGATCACCAGATATTGCCTACCCTTCTCTATACTGCTTGCATTAGAGTAGTGTAGCATGTTACTGCTTTCAGTTAATCCTATACTGCTGCATAGCCTATCCTTGCTACTACTGTTGTTACCTTTACCTGCTATCCTACTACTTGGTATAGGATGCTAGTGTTCCATTAGTGGCCCTACACTCTTGTCCATCTGCCACGCTATACTACTGGGCCGTGATCACTTCGGGAGGTGATCACGGGCATATACTATATACTTTACATTGTTACATTACCTGTGGTACTGTTCGGAGTTGGGGGCTGAAGGGGCAGGTGGCTCCATCCTGGTAGAGGTGGGCCTGGGTTCCCGACGGCCCTCGACTGTTACTTTGTGGCGGAGCTACAGGGCAGGCTGAGACCACCTAGGAGAGAGGTGGGCCTGGCCCTGGTCGGTGTTCGCGGATACTTAACACGTTTAACGAGATCTTGGTATTTGATCTGAGTCTGGCTACTGGCCTATACGCACTAACCATCTACGCGGGGACAGTTATGGGCACTCGACGTCGTGGTATCAGCCGAAGCCTTCGTGACGTCAGCGACTGAGTGGCGCGTGCCGGATTGGACCGTAAGCCTGCTCTTGTATTAAGGGGCCTAGTTCTGCTTCTGGCCGCGTTCGCAACGTGCAGGTGTGCAAAGGGCGAGGAGCCCAGACCCCTGCGCCATAGGATTTAGACCGGCGTGCTGACCTCTCTATTGTGCCTAGGTAGGGCTGCGACGTGTTGATCTTTCGAGGCCGGGCATGACCCAGAAAAGTGTTTCCGGGCAAAGGGGATCGAGCGTGTTAGGAAATGTGGTGCACCCATGCAGGGAAGTTAATCTATTCGAATAGCCGTGATCTTCGGCAACAGGATGACTTGGAGTTGTACCTTGATGTTATGACAACTAGAACCGGATACCTAATAAAACACACCCTTCCAAGTGCCAAATACAACCGGTGGTCGCTCTCTCACAGGGCGACGAGGGGAGGATCATCGGTTAGGATTATGCTACATGATGCTACTTGGTGAACTTACCATCTACTCTCTTCTCCTGCTGCAAGATGGAGGTTACCAGAAGCGTAGTCTTTGACATGACTAGCTATCCCCCTCTTATTCCGGCATTCTGCAGTTCAGTCCATATAAGATAGCCTTATTCCTTTTGATACCAATGCATACATATGTAGTGTAGCTCCTTGCTTGCGAGTACTTTGGGTGAGTACTCACGGTTGCTTTGCTCCCTCTTTTCCCCCTATCCCTTCTACCTGGTTGTCGCAACCAGATGTTGGAGTCCAGGAGCCAAACGACACCGTCGACGACGACTACTACTACTCGGGAGGTGCCTACTACTACGTGCAGCCCGCTGACGACGACCAGGAGTAGTTTAGGAGGATCCCAGGCAGGAGGCCTGCGTCTCTTTCGATCTGTATCCCAGTTTGTGCTAGCCTTCTTAAGGCAAACTTGTTTAACTTATGTCTGTACTCAGATATTGTTGCTTCCGCTGACTCGTGTATAATCGAGCTCTTGTATTCGAGCCCTCGAGGCCCCTGGCTTGTATTATGATGCTTGTATGACTTATTTATGTTTTAGAGTTGTGTTGTGATATCTTCCCGTGAGCCCTGATCTTGATCGTACACATTTGCGTGCATGATTAGTGTACGATTGAATCGGGGGCGTCACATTGTGATAGTTGAAGGAAATTTGCCCTAGAGGCAATAATAAATTTGTTATTTATATTTGCGTGCATGATAAATGTTTATTATTCATGTTAGAATTGTAATAACCAGAAACTTAGTACATGTGTGAATACATAGATAAACAGAGTGTCCCTAGTATGCCTCTACTTGACTAGCTCGTTAATCAAAGATTGTTAAGTTTCCAGACCATAGACATGTATTGTCATTTGATAAATGATATCACATCATTAGAGAATGATGTGATGGACAAGACCCATCCGTTAGCTTAG
The DNA here is from genome assembly GCF_003073215.2 of Triticum urartu. Lineage (NCBI taxonomy): Eukaryota > Viridiplantae > Streptophyta > Magnoliopsida > Poales > Poaceae > Triticum > Triticum urartu. The sequence goes on along the minus strand of NC_053027.1, from coordinate 282,407,599 downwards.
CATAATGATCGTTTAGTTTTATTGCTATTGCTTTCTTCATGACTTATACATATTCCTCTGACTATGAGATTATGCAACTTCTGAATACCGGAGGAACACTTTGTGTGCTATGAAACGTCACAATGTAACTGGGTGATTATGAAGATGTTCTATAGGTGTCTCTGAAGGTGTTTGTTGAGTTGGCATAGATCAAGATTAGGATTTGTCACTCCGTGTATCGGAGAGGTATCTCTGGGCCCTCTCGGTAATGCACATCACTATAAGCCTTGCAAGCAATTTGACTAATGAGTTAGTTGCCGGATGATGCATTATGGCACGAGTAAAGAGACTTGCCGGTAACGAGATTGAATTAGGTATGAGGATATCGATGATCGAATCTCGGGCAAGTAACATACCGATGACAAAGGGAATGACATATGTTGTTATGCGGTTTGACTGATAAAGATCTTCATAAAATATGTAGGAGCCAATATGAGCATCCAGGTTCCGCTATTGGTTATTGATCGGAGATGTGTCTCGGTCATGTCTACATAGTTCTCGAATCCATAGGGTCCGCACGCTTAACGTTCGATGTTGATTTGTATTATGAGTTATGTGTTTTAGTGACCAAAGTTTGTTCGGAGTCTCGGATGAGATCACAGACATGATGGGGAGTCTTGATGTAACACCCTCGATGCGACTATATCTCCCACGTGTCGAGGCACGACTTAGAGGCATAATCGCATTGAAGGCATATGTCACAAGTTAGGCAATCTTCACAACATCCCATGTAACATAAATCATAAAGGGGAGATAACATAGTTGGCTTACACTCGCCACGTCAATCAAGTACATAAATAACATTACATCACCCAAACACTCATGGCCCGACTACGGCGCCAAAATAAAAGATAACCCAACATGCGACACGGTCCCGATCACCCCCAACTGGGCACCACTACTGATCATCAGGAAAGGAAACATAGTAACGTTGAGAGTCCTCGTCGAACTCCCACTTGAGCTCAAGTGCGTCTCCTGGAGCGGAATCATCAGGCCTTGCATCTGGTGTAATAGTAATCTGTGAGCCACAGGGACTCCGCAATCTCGCACCCTCGCGATCAAGACTATTTAAGCTTATAGGTAAGGCAGGGTAAATATAAGTGGAGCTGCAGCAAGCGACTAGCAAGTATGGTGGCTAACTTATTCGCAAAAGAGAGCGAGAAGAGGAGGCAAAGCGCGAGTGAGAAACTAGAGAACAACCTGCGCAAGCATTACTCCAACACCGTGTCCACTTCCCGGACTCCGCTGAGAAGAGGCCATCACGGTAACACACTCAGTTGATTCATTTTAATTAAGTTAAGGTTCAAGTTATCTACAACCGGACATTAACAAATTCCCATCTGCCCATAACCGCGGGCATGGCTTTTGAAAGTTCAAATCCCTGCAGGGGAGTCCCAACTTAGCCCATGACAAGGTCTCACGGTCAACGAAGAAATAGACCTCCTCCCGAGACGTTGCGATCAGACTCGGTACCTCGGTACTTCAAGACAACTCCGACAATGGTAAAACAAGTCCAGCAACACCACCCGCTGTGCCGACAAATCCCGATAGGAGCTGCACATATCTCGTTCTCAGGGCACACCGGATAAGCTAAGCGTACGGGAGCCAACGTAACCCAAGTTGCCAAGGGATGGCCCCGCACGGTGTTCTAGGTTGGACCAACACTCAGAGGAGCACTGGCCCGGGGGTTTAAAATAAGATGACCCTTGAGTCCGCGAAACCCAAGGTAAAAGGCTAGGTGGCAAATGGTAAAACCAAGGTTGGGCATTGCTGGAGGAGTTTTATTCAAGGCGGACTGTCAAGGTGTTCCCATTATAACCCAACCGCGTAAGGAACGCAAAATCCGAGAACATAACACCGATATGACGGAAACTAGGGCGGCAGGAGTGGAACAAAACACTAGGCGAGAGGCCGAGCCTTCCACCCTTTACCAAGTATATAGATGTATTAAGATAACATAGCAATATAATGATATCCCAACAAGTAAATAATTGTTCCAACAAGGAACGGCCTCCAATCTTCACCTGCAACTAGCACGCTCTAAGAGGGACTGAGCAAAGCGGTAACATAGCCAATCAACGGTTTGCTAGGACAAGGTGAGTTAGAGGTTTGACATGGCAATTTGGGAGGCTTGAAAGCAAGTGGTAGGCATCGTAGCATTGGCATAGCAAAAGAGCGAGCAAACTAGCATAGCAAAGATAGTAGTGATTTCGAGGGTATGATCATCTTGCCTGCACAGTTGTCAGAGTTGACTGGATCCTCGAAAGCAAACTCAACAGGCTCCTCGTTAGCGAACTCTTCTTCCGGCTCTACCCAAACAAGACAAACAAGAAACAAAGACACAATCAACCACGTGCAAGGATCAAACAATAAGATGCAAGGATGGTATGCTATGCGGGATGCGATGCGGGATGCATATGCAAGATGTGACAGGGAATGCATGAAACTGGCCGCAACTTGGTAATCCAAGTGTGCCACTGGAAAGATGAGATGAAATCGCTTGAAAACGATATATAGAACGCCGGAATCGGAGTTACGGTTTGGAAATGGCAAGCGATTCAAAAATGACACCGGTCTGCGATTTACAGCAAGTAGCCATCTAAATGCAACGAAATGAACATGCTACAGCACCCAAACATGGCAACAAAATACATGGCAGGGATGCATTCATGATGCTTAACAAAAGTCTAGCACTGAGCTACGGCCAAATCATCCATTAACAGGTTCAAACAAGCATGGCAAAAATGCATATGGCAAACAGATCTCATACTTAGTGAAATTAACACTTGTCTGGAATTTCAGATTAGGTAACACTCTTCAGAGCAAAAAACTACATGCTACAAGATCTGAACATGGCAAAGTAAAGCATGGCATGGAGCTACTCAAAGAGCTTAACAAAAGTCCCTTAGTGACCTTGAGCCAAAAGGGATCAGAAAATACAATTGCAAGCATGTGAACATGGCAAAAACATAATCAGTTTTCAGACTTAGTGAAAACTGGCACATGCTGAAACATAACTCAAGTAGGCATGTTTACGAGCTCGATGCACTCACTACGTTGCAAGACATGATAAGATAAGCATACATTTATTGAGAACACACAAAATGCAAGCTAGACATGGAAAGAACAATGGCATAGCATGCACAGATCAACTACAACATCATCGGCAAAATTGCAAACAAGTTGACAATCTGCCCAGATTCACAAAGTAGGAAAAGTAGAGCTCGATTGACTCAAGCTAGGGTGCTCCATAATTGCAAACAAAGACATGGATGGATAGATCCCTACAATATTAACAAAACATCCTTACTCATTATCCTCAAAAGAGGCACGGATCACTAGGAAACAACATGAACTTATGGCAACATGAGATAAACAGATCAAGGACTTAGTGGAATTGCTAAGTCCCTGAAAACAGAATTACCAAGTGCACCAGTTTGCAAGATTGTGCTAGTCACCACACACATCACAAAAATACATGGGTTGCACCTCTGGAAAGATGACAAAACCCTTAACAAAACATATGTAGAACTCATGGACATAGCATGCACACAATAATCATGGCAAAAATGACAAAAAGCTAAACGAAGTAGCAGATCTGACAATTATCTCAAGTAGCCCTCTTCTAACAGAATTTCGGGAATCAAGATGAACTCAAATGAAAATGATGCAATGGAATGAAATGATGTACTCTCTGAGATGAACATTTTGATATGCTATATGCATGAATCGGAGCTATGGATGCAAAGTTACGAGGCTATGAATAGGAGCATATGGACTAGGAAATTTCGGGGACTTAAAAAGAACCACCAGATCTAGGGTTTCGGTGGCACGCAATCCGAGGTCGACCGGATCCCTCGCCGGAGTCGTTGGCCGGGGCGGCGGCCGGAGCGGGAGGAAGAGGCGGCCGAGGGGAGGAAGAGGTCGGGGCGGCGGAGAGGAGGCGAGGGGCAGCGGAGCCGCGGCGGCCGGTGATGAGGTTAGGTGGCGGCGCACGGTGGCGGTGGAGCGGCGCCGGGCGGCGGCGGCTCGCGGCGGAGGCGGCGGGGCCGGCGAACGGGGCGAGGAGGCAGGCGGCTTCGGGCGGCGGCGCGGGGGAGATGGGCCGCGGGGGCCGGCTCCGTGCTCCCCGGGCCGCGCGGCGGAGGGCGGCGGTACAGGGACACGTGGCGCGACGAGAGAGGCTGGGAGCGGCGGCGGGATTTGTCCGGCGTCGCCCGGACGTGTCCGGCGGCGCGGAGGGAAAAAATTAGGGTTTCGGGGGAGAAGAAGATCCGGATTCGAAGGGGTTCTTTAAATAGGCATAGAGGGAGCTAGGAGAGTCCAAATGAGGTGCGGTTTTCGGCCACGCGATCGTGATCGAACGATCTAGATGATGGAGAAGGCTTAGGTGGGTTTTGGGCCAAATTGGAGGGGTGTTGGGCTGCAACACACACAAGGCCTTTTCGGTCCCTCGGTTAACCGTTGGAGTATCAAACGAAGTCCAAATGATACGAAACTTGACAGGCGGTCTACCGGTAGTAAACCAAGGCTGCTTGGCAAGTCTCGGTACAATCCGGAAATGTTTAATCCCCACACATGAAAGAAAGCTAGAAATGACCACCAGAGGAGAACGATGCGCCATAATGCAAAACGGACAATGGGGAAAATACTTGAATGCATGAGACGAACACGTATGCAAATGCAATGCACATGATGACATGATATGAGATGCATGACAACGATAACAACACATGGAGACAAAAACCCGAACCCGAGAAAATAAAATAACTTAACGCCGGAAACGGCAAGAGTTGGAGTATAAATTGGGAAAGTTACATCCGGGGTGTTACACTTGAAATGGTCGAGAGGTAAAGATTGATATATTCAAAGGTTATATACGGACACCGAAATCATTCTGATAAGGTTCAGGGATTTTTCAGAGTACCGGGAGGCTACCGGAACCCCCCGGGAAAGTTAATGGGCCTATTGGGCCATAGAGGAGAGAGGGAGGCTGCCACAGGAGGTGGCACTCCCCCCCCCCCAAGCTCAATCCAAATTGGACAAGGGGTGGGGGCGCGGCCCCCTTCCCTTCTCCCTCTCCCCCTTTCCCCTTTCCCCTCTCCATTGGAAGGAAGGAGGGGGGTCGAATCCTACTTGAACTATAGAACTCCCCCTTGGCGCGCCCCCCTTGGGCCGGCCACCTCCTCCTCCCCTACTTTATATATGTGGGCAGGGGCACCCCATAGACACAACAGTTGTTTCTTAGCCGTGTGCGATGCCCCCTCCACAGTTTACTCCTTCGGTCATAGCGTCATAGTGCTTAGGCAAAGCCTTGCGCGGATCACATCACCATCACCATCGCCAAGCCTTCATGCTGACGGAACTCTCCCTCGACCCTCTACTGGATCAAGAGTTCTAGGGACATCATCGAGGTGAACGTGTGCTGAATGTGTGCTGAACACGGAGGTGTCATACGTTCGATACTTGGATCGGTTGGATCATGAAGACGTTCGACTACAACAACCACATTAATCTAACGCTTCCGCTTCCGGTCTACGACGGCATGTGGACACACTCTCCCACTCTCATTGCTATGCTTCTCCTAGATAGATCTTGCGTGATCGTAGGAAATTTTTTGAAATTGCATGCTACATTCCCCAACAATAGTTGCCTTATCGTACATGATTCGCAACCATGAACTGTTTCTGATGAAGTATGCATTGTAAACGTTGCACCATAGAATAGCATGTGCGATAGTTGTCGTGTACGATGATGTTATGATGGTCCGACGTTTTGTAATCCTGTTTGACACTCATACGACAATTAGCTAATCTTCTTAATTAGTTATCGCATACGGTTTGGGAAAAGCTAATGTATGTGATTGTATACTTATCATACACGTTCTATAATTTTGTGATGGGCCGCGCATCCTAAACGTAGCACCACAGAATACCGGCTGCGATAGCAATGTGAGCACAAATGAGTAGGAGTATTGTATATGCATCTTGGCTCCCTATCCCCGATGGTTTCTAGGTCGTGTGGGAAGGACCCCCTATCACTGACACTCACTTGGCGACGGTTCCAAATGTTGTCGTGGAAAGGGGTTAGAAACCGTTTGTATAGCATCCACATGTACTAGTGAATTTCATGATGCTCACTTTCGTGCGTGAGTAATTTCATAGTAGGCTTGCTGGACGGTGATGGGTTGGATAAGATTTACCATGTAATCGAGTTAGTTTTGTTAGGGTTTGATCCATAGTATCCACTGTGTTCTAAGATTGATGTTGTTGTGACTTTGCTGTGCCTAATGCTTGTCACTAGGGCCCGAGTGCCATGATTTCTGATCCGAACCTATTATGTTTTCATGAATATATTTGTGTTCTTGATCCTATCTTGCAAGTTATAGTCACCTATTACGTGTTATGATCCGGCAACCCCGGAGTGACAATAGTTGGGACACTTCCCGGTGATGACCATAGTTTGAGGAGTTCATGTATTCACTAAGTGATAATTCTTTGGTCCGATACTCTATTAAAAGGAGGCCTTAATATCCCTTAGTTTCCCATAGGACCCCGCTGCCACGGGAGGGTAGGACAAAAGATGGCATGCAAGTTCTTTTCCATAAGAACGTATGCCTATATTCGAATACATGCCTACATTATATTGATGAATTAGAGCTAGTTCTGTGTCACCCTATGTTATAACTATTGCATGATGAATGCCATCCGACAAAATTATCCATCATTGATCCATTGCCTACGAGCTTGTTTCATATTGATCTTTGCTCAGTTACTTTTCTGTTGCCACTGTTACAATTGCTACAAAACTTCTACTGTTACTTTTGCCACCATTACCGCTACTTCCATACTACTTTGCTACTAAATACTTTACTTAGATATTAAGTCTTTAGGTGTGGTTGAATTGACAACTCAACTGCTAATACTTGAGAATATTCTTTGGCTCCCCATGTATCGAATCAATAAATTTGGGTTGAATACTCTACCCTCGAAAACTGTTGCGATCGCCTATACTTGCGGGTTATCAAGACCATTTCATGGTACCGTTGCCGGGGAGCATAGCTCTATTCTAGGAGATGTTGTTGGGGAACATAGCATGAAATTTCAAAAAAAAATCCTACGATCACGCAAGATCTATCTAGGAGATGCATAGGAATGATACGGGGAGAGTGTGTCCACGTACCCTCGTAGACCGAAAGCGGAAGAGTTAAGTTAACACGGTTGATGTAGTCGAACGTCTTCACGATCCAACCGATCCAAGTACCGAACGTACGGCACCTCCGTGTTCAGCACATATTCATCTTGATGATGTCCCTAGAGCTCTTGATCTAGTAGAGGGTCGAGGGAGAGTTCTGATATCACGACGGAGTGGTGACGCTGATGGTGATGTGATCCGCGCGGAGCTTCGCCTAAGCACTACGACGCTATGAACGGGGGAGTAAACTGTGGAGGGGGGCACCACACATGGCTAAGAGAACTATTGGTGTGTCTTTGGGGTGCCCCTGGCCACGTATAAAAAGGAGGGGGGAGAGGCCGGCGGCCAGGAGGGGCGTGCCATGGGGGGAGTCCTACTTGGACTCCTAGTCCAAGTAGGATTCGCCCCCCCCCCCCCCCCCCCCCCCTCCCTTCTTCCACCGGAGGGAATAGGAAGGAGAGGGAGAGGGAAAGGGAAGGGGGCGCCGCCCCCTCCTCCTTGTCCTATTCGGACTCCCATTGAGGGGGCGCGCAACCACCTCCCGTGGGCTTCCCTCTTTCTCCCTTAGGCCCATGTTGGCCCAATACATCCCCGGGGGGTTCCAGTAAACCCTCAGTACTCGGGAAACATACCCGAATCACTTGGAACCATTCCGATGTCCAAATACTACCTTCCAATATATGAATCTTTACCTCTCGACCATTTCGAGACTACTCGTCATGTCCGTGATCTCATCCGGGACTCCGAACAAACTTCGGTCACCAAAACACATAACTCATAATACAAATCGTCATCGAACGTTAAGCGTGCGGACCCTGCGGGTTCAAGAACTATGTAGACATGACCGAGACACATCTCCGGTCAATAACCAATAGCGGGACCTGGATGCTCATATTGGCTCCTACATATTCTATGAAGATCTTTATCGGTCAAACCACATAACAACATACGTCATTCCCTTTGTCATCGGTATGTTACTTGCCCGAGATTCGATCGTCGGTATCATCATACCTAGTTCAATGTCATTACCGGCAAGTCTCTTTACTCGTTCCGTAATGCATCATTCCGCAACTAACTCATTAGTCACATTGCTTGCAAGGCTTATAGTGATGTGCATTATCGAGAGGGCCCAAAGATACCTCTCCGATACACGGAGTGAAAAATCCTAATCTTGATCTATGCCAACTCAACAAACACCTCCGGAGACACCTGTAGAGCATCTTTATAATCCTCCAGTTATGTTGTGACATTTGATATCACACAAAGTGTTCCTCCGGTATTCCGGAGTTGCATAATCTCATAGTCAGAGGAATATTTATATGTCATGAAGAAAGCAATAGCAATAAAACTAAACTATCATAATGCTAAGCTAACGGATGGGTCTTGTCCATCACATCATTCTCTAATGATGTGATCCCGTTCATCAAATGACAACACATGTCTATTTTCAGGAAACTTAACCATCTTTGATTAACGAGCTAGTGAAGTAGAGGCATACTAGGGACACTTTGTTTTGTCTATATATTCACACAAGTACTAAGTTTCCGGTTAATACAATTCTAGCATGAATAATAAAAATTTATCATGATATAAGGAAATATAAATAAAAACTTTATTATTTCCTCTAGGGCATATTTCCTTCAGTATCCCACGTGCACTAGAGTAAATAATCTAGATTACATAGTAATGATTCTAACACCCATGGAGTCTTGGTGATGATCTTGTTTTGCTCTTGAGATAGGCTTAGTCAATGGGTCTGCAACATCCAGATCCATGTGTATCTTGCAAATCTTTATGTCTCCCTCCCTGAATTGATCGCGGATGGAATTGAAGCATCTCTTGATGTGTTTGGTTATCTTGTGAAATCTGGATTCCTTTGCCAAGGTAAGTGCTCCAGCATTGTCACAAAAGATTTTCATTGGACCCGATGCACTAGGTATTACACCTATATCGGATATGAACTCCTTCATCCAGAATCATTCATTTGCTGCTTTTGAAGCAGCTATGTACTTCGCTTCACACGTAGATCCCTCCACGATGCTCTACTTGGAACTGCACCTACTGAAAGCTCCACCATTCAATATAAATACGTATACGGTTTGTGACTTAGAGTCAGCTGGATCAATGTCAAAGCTTGCATCGTCATAACCATTCACGACAACCTCTTTGTCACCTCCTTAAACGAGAAACATATCCTTAGTCCTTTTCAGGTATTTTAAGATGTTCTTGACCGATGTCCAGTGATCCACTCTCGGATTACTTTGGTACCTCCCTGCTAAACTTATAGCGAGGCACACATCAGGTCTGGTACACAGCATTGCATACATGATAGAACATATGGTTGAGGCATAGGGAATGACTTTCATTTTCCCTCTATCTTCTGCAGTGGTCGGTCATTGAGTCTGACTCAACTTCACACCTTGTAACACAGGAAAGAACCCTTTCTTTTACTGATCCATTTTGAACGATTTTCCATGCGCGTCGTCACCTCGTCCTTCGCCAATCTTCATTTAATTCGTAGCCCCTATTTCGAGTTCCAAATATGAGCAACAGAACCATTATAAAATACCCAGGCGCTACTACGAGCATTAGTAAGGTACACATCAATAACAGGTATATCAAATATACCTTTCACTTTGCCATCCTTCTTATCCGCCAGATACTTGGGACAGTTCCGCTTCTAGTGACCAGTCCCTTTGTTGTAGAAGCACTTAGTTTCAGGCTTAGGTCCAGACTTAGACTTCTTCCCTTGAGCAGCAACTGGCTTTCTGTTCTTCTTGAAGTTCCCCTTCTTCCCTTTGGCCTTTTTATTGAAACTAGTGGTCTTGTTCACCATCAACACTCAATGCTCCTTCTTGATTTCTACCTCCGCAGCCTTCGACATCGCAAAGAGCTCGGGAATTGTCTTTTCCATCCCTTGCATATTATAGTTCATCACAAAGAAATTATAGCTTGGTGGCAGTGAATGAAGAACTCTGTCAATGACACTATCATCAGGAAGATTAATTCCCAGCTGAGTCAAGTGGTTATGGTACCCAGAAATTCTGAGTATGTGTTCACTAACAGAACTATTCTCCTCCATTTTGCAGCTGTAGCACTTGTTGGAGACTTCATATCTCTCAACTCGGGCATTTGCTTGAAATATTAACTTCAACTTCTGGAATATCTCATATGCTCCATGACATTCAAAATGTCTTTGAAGTCCCGATTCTAAGCCGTAAAGCATGGCACACTGAACTATCGAGTAGTCGTCAGCTTTCCTCTGCCAGATGTTCATAACATCTAGAGTTGCTCCTACAGCGGGTCTTACACCCAGCGGTGCTTCTAGGACGTAATTCTTCTGTGCAGCAATGAGGATAATCCTCATGTTATGGACCCATTCCATGTAGTTGCTACCATCATATTTCAACTTAGCTTTCTCTAGGAAACACATTAAATTTCAAGGGAACGGTAGGACGGGCCATGGATCTACAACAACATAGATATGCAAAAACTATCAGGTACTAAGTTCATAATAAATTAAAGTTCAATTAATCATATTACTTAAGAACTCCCACTTAGATAGACATCCCTCTAGTCATCTAAATGATCACATGATCCATATCAACTAAACCATGTCTGATCATCACGTGAGATGGAGTAGTTTTCAATGGTGAACATCACTATGTTGATCATATCTACTATATGATTCATGTTCGACCTTTCGGTCTCAGTGTTCCGAGGCCATATCTGCATACCCTAGGCTCGTCAAGTTTAACACGAGTATTCTGCACATATAAAACTGGCTTGCACCCATTGTATGTGAATGTAGAGCTTATCACACCGGATCATCACGTGGTGTCTCGGCATGACGAACTGTAGCAATGGTGCATACTCAGGGACAACAATTATACCTTGAAATTTAGTGAGGGGTCATCTTATAATGCTACCGCTGTACTAAGCAAAATAAGATGCATAAAGGATAAATATCACATGCAATCAAAATATGTGACATGATATGGCCATCATCATCTTGTGCCTTTGATCTCCATCTCCAAAGCACCATCATGATCTCCATTGTCACCGGCTTGACACCTTGATCTCCATCGTAGCATCGTTGTCGTCTCGCCAACTATTGCTTCTACGATTATCGCTACTGCTTAGTGATAAAGTAAAGCAATTACATGGCGATTGCATTTCATACAATAAAGCGACAACCATATGGCTCCTGCCAGTTGCCGATAACTATTACAAAACATGATCATATCATACAACAATTTATATCTCATCACGTCTTGACCATATCACATCACAACATGCCCTGCGGAAACAAGTTAGACGTGCTCTACTTTGTTGTTGCATGTTTTACGTGGCTGCTACGAACTTGTAGCAAGAACTGTTCTTACCTACGCATCAAAACCACAACGATTTTTCGTCAAGTGTGATATTTTAACCTTCAATAAGGACCGGCCGTAGTCAAACTCGATTCAACTAAAGTTGGAGAAACAGACACCCGCCAGCCACCTGTGTGCGAAGCACGTCGGTAGAACTAGTCTCATGAATGCGGTCATGTAATGTCGGTCCGGGCCGCTTCATCCAACAATACCGCCGAATCAAAGTAAGATGTTGATGGTAAGCAGTATGACTATTATCGCCCACACCTCTTTGTGTTCTACACGTGCATATCATCTACGCATAGACCTGGCTCGAATGCCACTGTTGGGGAACATAGAATACAATTTCAAAAAAATTCCTATGATCACACAAGATCTATGTAGGAGATGCATAGCAATGAGACGGTGAGAGTGTGTCCACGTACCCTCGTAGACCAAAAGCGGAAGCGTTAAGTTAACGCGGTTGATGTAGTCGAACGTCTTCACGATCCAACCGATCCAAGTACCAAACGTATGACACCTCCATGTTCAGCACACGTTCAGCTCGATGACGTCCCTCGAGCTCTTGATCTAGTAGAGGGTCGAGGGAGAGTTCCGACAGCACGACGGCGTGGTGACGGTGATGGTGATGTGATCCGCACAGGGCTTTGCTTAAGCACTACGACGCTATGACCGGAGGAGTAAACTGTGGAGGGGGGCATAGCACACAGCTAAGAGAACTATTGGTGTGTCTTTGGGGTGCCCCCTGGCCACGTATATAAAGAAGGGGGGAGAGAGGCCGGCAGCCAGGAGGGGCGCACCATGGGCGGAGTCCTACTTTGACTCCTAGTCCAAGTAGGATTCGCCCCCCCTTTCCTTTCTTCCACCGGAAGGAATAGGAAGGAGAGGGAGAGGGAAGGAAAGGGGGCATCGCCCCTCCTCTTATCCTATTCGGAATCCCAAGGAGGGGGCACGCGGTCACCCCCCGCGGGCTTCCCTCTTTCTCCCTTAGGCCCATGTTGGCCCAATACTTCCTCGGGGGGTTCCGGTAATGCCTCGGTACTCCGGAAAAATACACGAATCACTTGGAACCATCCCAATGTCCAAATACTACCTTCCAATATATGAATCTTTACCTATCGACCATTTCAAGACTCCTCGTCATGTCTGTGGTCTCATTCGGGACTCCAAACAAACTTCGGTCACCGAAACACATAACTCGTAATACAAATCGTCATCGAACGTTAAGCGTGCGGACCCTACGGGTTCGAGAACTATGTAGACATGACCGAGACACATCTCCGATTAATAACCAATAGCAGAACCTAGATGCTCAAATTGTCTCATACATATTCTACGAAGATCTTTATCAGTCAAACCGCATAACAACATACGTCATTCCCTTTGTCGGTATGTTACTTGCCCGAGATTCGATCGTTGGTATCATCATACCTAGTTCAATCTCGTTACCGGCAAGTCTCTTTACTCGTTCCGTAATGCATCATTCCTCAACTAACTCATTAATCACATTGCTTGCAAGGCTTATAGTGATGTGCATTACCACGAGGGCCCAGAGATACCTCTCTGATACACGGAGTGACAAATCTTATTCTTGATCTATGCCAGCTCAATAAACACCTTCGGAGACACCTGTAGAGCATATTTATAATCACCCAGTTATGTTGTGACGTTTGACAGCACACAAAGTGTTCCTCCAGTATTCGGGAGTTGAATAATCTCATAGTCAGAGGAATATGTATAAGTCATGAAGAAAGCAATAACAATAAAACTAAACGATCATAATGCTAAGCTAACAGATGGGTCTTGTCCATCACATCATTCTCTAATGATGTGATCCGGTTCATCAAATGACAACACATATCTATGGTCAGGAAACTTAACCATCTTTGATTAACGAGCTAGTGAAGTAGAGGCGTACTAGGGACACTCTGTTTTGTCTATGTATTTACACAAATACTAAGTTTCCGGTTAATACAATTCTAGCATGAATAATAAACATTTATCATGATATAAGGAAATATAAATAACAACTTTATTATTGCCTCTAGGGCATATTTCCTTCAATTTTTCCATCAACTACGAGGGGAGGTAAGGAACTGCCATCTAGCTCTACACTTGATTGACCTTCTGTTTTGAGTAAACTTGCGACACCAACACTTGCTATTGATTTCGATATGTCGCATGTTATTGATGATACCACTTCTGCTATGCACGATGCTTATGATGAAACTACTTCTCTGCTTTATAATATTGTGCCACTTGGTGAATTTCTTGATGAACAACTTGCTAGGGTGACAGAGAATGAAATTACTGAAACTGATGATATTATTGAAACTGGAGATTACGATTCTCCCCATAGATATGAATTGCCTGTTGTACCTGAGGGTTATATTATGGATGAGGAAACTGCTAGAGACTTTCTTGCTTGTAATGGTAGAGATGATCTTAAGAAACTGTTAGCTAAGCTGAAAGAAAAGTCTTTGAATGCTAGAATGCAATATGACCCTATGTTTTCTACTTCACCTATCTTTGTTACTGAGAAGGATTATGAATTCTTTGTTGACCCTGAGTTGATTACTTTGGTTGAATCTGATCCTTTCTATGGTTATGAATCTAAAACTGTTGTGGCACATCTTACTAAATTGAATGATATAGCCACCCTATTTGCTCATGAGGAAAAAATTCGCTATTACTATATTCTTAAGTTGTTTCCTTTCTCATTAAAGGGTGATGCTAAGTTATTGTTTAATTCTCTTTCTCCTGATTGTGTGCGTAGTCCCCAGGATATGATTTACTACTTCTCTGAAAAATATTTCCCTGCTCATAAGAAACAAGCTGCCTTAAGGGAAATATTTAACTTTGTGCAAATTGAAGAAGAGAGTCTCCCACAAGCTTGGGGGAGGCTTCTACAATTACTTAATGCTTTGCTTGATCATTCTCTCAAGAAAAATGAAATACTTGATATCTTTTATAATGGACTAACCGATGCTTCCAGAGACCACCTGGTTAGTTGTGTTGGTTGTGTTTTCAGGGGAAGAACTGTTGAGCAAGCTCAATTGCTATTGTATAATATATTGAGTAATGGTAATGATTAGACACTTCCTGAACCAACTCCTAAGCAAACTCCGAAGAAAAGGGGTATTCTATTTCTCGGTCCTGAAGATATGCAAGAGGCAAAGAAATCTATGAAAGAAAAATGTATTAAAGCTGAAGATGTTAAGAATCTACCGCCTATTGAAGAAATACATGGTCTTGATAACCCGACACAGGCAGTAGAGGTAAACTCTCTCCATAGATTTGATGAAGGTGACATTCCTCATAATAAGTCTGCTAGTCAATGCTTGGATGAGTTTGATAATTTTATTGTTAAACAAGAAAACTTCAATGCTTATGTCAGTAGACAATTGAAACGTAATGCTTACATGCTTGATGACTTGGGTGATTATATCAGTAGAACTGTTAATGATCTTAAGCTTATTAGTAAACATGCTTCCATGGTTACAATTCAAGTAAAAGAAGTACTTAAGGCACACAATGATTTTCTTAATGAGTTGAATAGTAAGAATAATGATAATGATGTTAGGGTTATGACTAGAGGTGGTAAAATGACCCAGGAACCTTTGTATCCTGAAGGCCAACCTAAGAGAGTTGAGCAAGATTCTCAGAGAATTAATACCGATGCACATAGTCCTTCTAATAAAAAGAAAAAGAAAACTGGTAGGACTTTTCATGCTTCTAGTGAACCTGTTATAGACACACCTGAGAATCCCAAAGATATTTCTATTTCTGATGCTGAGACACAATCTGGTGATGAACATGAACCTAGTGATAATGCTAATAATGATGTTCATGATGATGCTCAACCTAGTAATGATAATGATGTTGAGGTAGAACCTGTTGTTGAGCTTGATAACCCACAATCAAAGAATCAACATTATTATAAGAGAGACTGTCGGTGTCAAAACCGGCGGATCTCGGGTAGGGGGTCCCGAACTGTGCGTCTAAGGCGGATGGTAACAGGAGGTAGGGGACACGGTGTTTTACCCAGGTTCGGGCCCTCTTGATGGAGGTAAAACCCTACGTCCTACTTGATTGTTCTTGATAATATGAGTAGTACAAGAGTTGATCTACCACGAGATCGGAGAGGCTAAACCCTAGAAGCTAGCCTATGGTATGATTGTATGTTGTCCTACGGACTAAAACCCTCCGGTTTATATAGACACCGGAGGAGGCTAGGGATACACAAGGTCGGTTACAAAGGAGGAGATATCCATATCCGTATTTCCTAGCTTGCCTTCCACGCCAAGTAGAGTCCCATCTGGACACGGGACGAAGTCTTCAATCTCATATCTTCATAGTCCAACAGTCCGGCCAAAGGATATAGTCCGGCTGTCCGGAGACCCCCTAATCCAGGACTCCCTCAGAGACTTTGTTGCTAGGAAGCATGGTAAAAAAAGAGAACCATGGGTTTAGAAACCCATGTGCTTTCCTACTAAACAACCCAAGAAAAAGGATGATGAGGATTTTGAGCGCTTTGCTGAAATGATCAGACCTATCTTTTTGCGTATGCGTTTGACTGATATGCTTAAAATGCCTCCCTATGCTAACTATATGAAAGATATTGTTACTAATAAAAGAAAGATACTGAAAGCTGAAATTTCCACCAGGCTTGCTAATTATACTTTTAAGGGTGGAATACCAAAGAAACTTGGAGATCCAGGAGTACGAACTATACCATGCTCCATTAAAAGAAACTATGTTAAAATTGATTTATGTGATCTTGGAGCCGGTGTTAGTGTTATGCTTTTCTCTTTTATATCATAGACTGAATTGAATAAGTTGACACCTACTGAAGTTTCTTTGCAAATAGCTGATAAATCAACTGCCATACCCATCGGTATTTGTGAGGATGTGCCTGTTGTGGTTGCAAACGTTACTATCTTAACGAACTTTATTATTCTTGATATTCCCGAGGGCAACAGTATGTCGATTATGCTTGCTAGACCCTTTTTGAATACTGCAAGGGTTGTTATTGATTGCAACAAAGGCAATGTCACTTTTCATGTTAATTGTAATGAGCATATGGTACACTTTCCGAAGAAACAACCTCAAGTTCATAGTATCAATTCTATTGGAAAATTTTCAACTATTACTATTGGAGGTTTTGAATTCCCTCTTCCTAGTGTCAAAAATAAATATGATATTCTTATTGTTGGGGACATGCATATCCCCGTTGAGGTAACCTAGTGTTATTCAGAAGTTCTCCAGTTTCATGCCATTCAGAAGAAGTTTGTTAATAAGACTTGATCAACCTTGTTAATGGATTCCTTTTGATGAGCGTGAGATGGATGAATTTAGAACGCACAACTTTCTATACATATCTTCTAAATTTTGTAATTTAGAATAAATAAAGCAAAAATAGTATTTTCGGTCTATTTTCTGAATTATCCGTGAAATAAAAAAGTCCCGAAAATAGAAGTTCTCCAAATGCCGTGAAAATTTAGTATGATTTTTTATAGAATATTTGAGAATTTCTCGCAATGAACTTGCACCAGGGGGATGCACCAGTGGACCACAAGGGTGGATGGCGCGCCCTACCCCCCTGGGTGCGCCCCCTGCCTTGTGGGTCCCACGTGGGTACCCTCCACTTATTCCAACACCCATCCACTTTGTCTTCCACTAGAAAAAAGCATCCAGTAGCTCAAACTCGTGTTCTTGCTCATCTTGCTGCCATTTTCGATCTCCTTGTGCAAAGCTCCATTTGCAAAACTGCTTTGGGGGATTGTTCTTCGGTTTGTGACTCTTCCAATGCTCCAATTAGTTTTTGTTCTAGTGCTTTATTTATTGCAAATTTTTGCTACTGTGGTGACCTTGTTCTTGAGCTTGCATGTCAAATTTATATGGCTCGAAGTAGTTTTGATGCATAATATAGCCTCTAGGCACTTGTAGGAGTAGTTGTTATCAATCTTGTTGAGTTTGATTCACTTTTATTTTGAGTCACTAAAAATTTCAGGAAATTTTGAGAGGAAGAAAAATTTCTAGGAAAATGTACCAAGGTGATTCTTCGAAGAAGCAAGCACCGAGGCTCGCGATACGTGAGCCGGACCTTGAACCACCAAGGGAAGCTCAAGTGCAGCCTTGTGAATGGTCATTGAATGAATTTATGGTCCATGTAGGCTTCAAGGATGAATTTGATGCGCATGTACGGAATGCTGATCTTGAGGACTTCGTGTCACACAAGTGCCTACAATACTATTACCTCATCGATTCCTTTGTGTGGAGGTTTGAATTTTCATCTAAGTGCATTACCCATACTGTTTTATTTGATCTTTATGATGAATCATAATTCCTGCCATACATTATTTTGCTCTCTTTATAGGTAGATGCATTAATGGTAAACATGAGCATTGCCACCTGTGCGTTCCAGATCTTAGTGTCCTCAAGTGTGCGGTGTTAGGTGATAAGCGTTATAACTTGGGGCCATTATTGCGAGGAGGTTACACCTTAATGCTAAAGATGGAGATTTATTTGGTGGGATTTATGCAACTTGTTTAGCTAATTACCTTGTATACCCATAAGAGGGAATGACACTGAGTTGCCACCTCCTTTTCTAGATTATAATGCTATGGTACGCTGCCAGTTTCTTGAGAGGAACGAACAGTCCCTCCAGTACCGACTAATCTTTGACAGATGGCGTGTCGTCCATGTTACCCTTCCTGCTCTTTCCTGCTTTAACTTTCAGGTAAATGGGAGATATTTTATAACTAGAGAGGAGGCGAATGAGTATGAGAGAACAGCGGAGGTTGCTCGCCTCCAGGAAGCAGCTCACCAAGCGGTAGCTGTCGCAGCACAATACGACCCCAACTATGATTTCGGATATCATCAGGGCCAGTGGTGGCCTTAGACCAACTTAGGCCAAAAGCCTAAGCGTGGGGGAGTACGTATTTCTCACCAACATTACATTCATGTTCACACACTCATTT
The DNA here is from genome assembly GCF_003073215.2 of Triticum urartu. Lineage (NCBI taxonomy): Eukaryota > Viridiplantae > Streptophyta > Magnoliopsida > Poales > Poaceae > Triticum > Triticum urartu. The sequence goes on along the minus strand of NC_053027.1, from coordinate 282,389,010 downwards.
CAGTTGTCGGTGTTCATACATTTTCATTGTATTATCCATGTTAGTTTATTTCTTGTTCTCGCTTTCTTCTTGTGTGTGTGAAAAACCTTAAGAAAACCAAAAAATAGTTGTAGTTAGGTTACTTTCCATGTTCCCTGATACGTCTCCGTCGTACCTACTTGTCCAAACACTTTTGCCCTTGTTTTGGACTCTAACTTGCATGATTTGAATGGAACTAACCCAGACTAACGTTGTTTTCAGTAGAATTGCCATGGTGTTATTTTTGTGCAGAAATAAAAATTCTTGGAATGACCTGAAAATCAATGGAGATTATTTTTGGAGTATATAAAAAATACTGGAAGAAGAATCCACGTCAGGGGGCGCAAACCCTGTCCATGAGGGTGGGGCGCGCCTACCCCGCTAGGCGCGCCCCCCTGCCTCATGGCCCCCCTGACGCTCCACCGACCTCAACTCCAACTCCATATATCTGTATTCGGGGAGAAAAAAATCAGAGAGAAGGATTCATCGCGTTGTACGATATGGAGCCGCCGCCAAGCCCTAATCTCTCTCGGGAGGGGTGATCTGGAGTCTGTTCGGGGCTCCGGAGAGGTGAATCCGTGACCATCGTCATCATCAACGTTCCTCCATGATGCTCACAACCGTGCGTGAGTAATTCCATCGTAGGCTTGCTGGACGGTGATGGGTTGGATGAGATTTATCATGTAATCGAGTTAGTTTTGTTAGGGTTTGATCCCTAGTATCCACTATGTTCTGAGATTGATGTTGTTATGACTTTGCTATGCTTAATGCTTGTCACTAGGGCCCGAGTGCCATGATTTCAGATCTGAACCTATTATGTTTTCATGAATATATGTGAGTTCGTGATCCTATCTTGCAAGTCTATAGTCACCTATTATGTGTTATGATCCGTTAACCCCGAAGTGACAATAATCAGGATACTTACCGGTGATGACCGTAGTTTGAGGAGTTCATGTATTCACTATGTGTTAATGCTTTGGTCCGGTACTCTATTAAAAGGAGGCCTTAATATCCCTTAGTTTCCAATAGGACCCCGCTGCCACGGGAGGGTAGGACAAAAGATGTCATGCAAGTTCTTTTCCGTAAGCACGTATGGCTATATTCGGAATACATGCCTACATTACATTGATGAATTGGAGCTAGTTCTGTGTCACCCTATGTTATAACTGTTGCATGAATAATTGCATCTGGCATAATTCTTCATCACCGATCCTTTGCCGACGAGCTTTTCATATATTGTTCTTCGCTTATTTACTTTTCTATTGCTACTGTCACAATCACTACAAAACCCAAAAATATTACTTTTGCTACTGTTACCACCACTATCATATTACTTTGCTACTAAACACTTTGCTGCAGATATTAAGTTTCCAGGTGTGGTTGAATTGACAAATCAGCTGCTAATACTTGAGAATATTCTTTGGATCCCCTTTTGTCGAATCAATAAATTTGGGTTGAATACTCTACCCTCGAAAATTGTTGCGATCCCATATACTTGTGCGTTATCATTCCCTTAGTTGTAATATTAAAGAAAACCAAAAAAGATTTCTTGTTCTTCTTTTACTTGTTGGGAGATTTCCCGTGTAAATAGTTTTTCTCAGTCTTGTTTTATTTTCTTCAGAAATACAAAAACTCCAAAAACATTTCAGTGTGTTCCTTTGAATTTCTTTTCTTTTCTTTGGGGGTCAAGAGGAGAAGACCACGATGAAAATGTTGAGTGGCTCTCATATGCATTATTGTTGATCTAACAAAGAGCCCATATTACCTTGTCTTCTCCTTTGAATAAATGTTTGCAGATTCCAGCTTAGTCCAATGCACGTGCACTATTATTATTATCCACATCGTTCACTCGTGCAAGTGAAAGCAAATAATGACGATATATGATGAGATGATTGAGATGAGGAAAAGCTGGTATGAACTCCACCTATCTTGTTTTTGTAAATATGATTAGTTTATCGTTCCTGATTCAGCCTATTATGAATGAAACATGTTTGCAATGACAATTAGAGATTATAGTTACTCATGCCATGATTAATTAGCTAGGAGTTTATAATGGTTTACCTTGCGTGCCAACATGCTCTTAAAATTGTTGTGATGTAGTATGATAGGATGGTATCCTCCTTTGAATGATTCAAGTGGCTTGACTTGGCACATCTTCACGCATGCAGTTGAAACAAAATCAACATAGCCTCCACGATATTTATGTTCATGGTGATTTATATCCTACACATGCTTACATTCAATGTTGGTTAATCTCAATGCATGTTTATGAATGTTGTCGTTCTCTAGTTGGCCGCTCCCCAGTCTTTTCTAGCCTTCACTTGTACTAAGAGGGAATACTGCTTGTGCATCCACTTCCATAAACCCAAAGTTGTTCCATATGAGTCCACCATACCTACCTATATGTGGTATTTACATGTCTTTCCAAGTAAATTTTCATGTGACAAACTCTAAACCTTCAAGTGATAATCTGTTTTGTATGCTCGAATCGCTCATGTAGCAACTAGGGTTGTCGATATCTTCCATGCTAGCTGGCTTATTCTCACGATGAATGGACTCCGCTCATCATTCACGAGAAAATGGCTGGTAACCGGGATGCCCAGTCCCATGCTCAAATCAAATCAAAACTTAATTGCAAACAAAACTCCCCCAGGACTGTTGTTAGATGGACGGTACCCATTGTTTCGGACCAGCCATGGAATGTGCTGGTTGGTGGTGGGGGAGTATAAACTTTACCATTCTGTTTGGGAACCGCCTATAATATATCTAGTATGTAAGATACCGAGATCTCTTGGTTGTTATGTTGACAATGAAAGCATACCACTCACGATATTATTTACCTCTATTTTAAAAACTCAAGCTCTGGCATCTCTACGAATCCCTGCTTCCCTCTGCGAAGGGCCTATCTATTTACTTTTATTGTTGAGCCATCATCCTCTTATAAAAAGCACCAGCTAGAGAGCACCACTTTCATTTGTATGTGTTGCCATTAATTGATATTGAGTATAATTGTGACTGCATCTCTTTTTCCATGAATTACAATGTCTAGTCAGTCCTTGATCTTTAGGGGTGCTCTGCATTTATATTTTGTGGTCTAATAAAGGGCTAGCAAGATACCATCTTGTTATATCATATCATGATTGTTTTGAGAAAGTGTTGTCATCCAAGATTTATTATTATTGCTCGCTAGTTGATTATGCCATTGATATGAGTAAATGCGAGACCTAAACGTTACTGCGAATATGGTTAGTTCATAATCTTTGCTGAAAACTTGAATGCTGGCTTTACATATTTACAACAACAAGATCAAACAGAGTTTGTAAAACTTTTTCTTTATCACTTTCAGTTGGTGAACTGAATTTCTTGAGGACAAGCAATGGGTTTAGTTGGGGGAGTTAATACATCTCCATCCTATCTACTTTTTTCCAAACTCTTTCGCCCTTGTTTTGGACTCTAATTTGCATGATTTGAATGGAACTAACCCGGACTGGCGTTGTTTTCAGCAGAATTGCCATGATGTTATTTTTGTGTAGAAATAAAAGTTCTCGGAATGACCTGAAAGTTCACGGAGATTATTTTAGGAATAAATAAAAAATATTGGCGAAAGAATCAACTAGAGGAGACCCACACCCTATCCACAAGGGTGGAGGCCCCCCTAGGGCGCGCCCTCCCGTCTTGTGGGTCCCACGGACCTCCACCGACCTCAACTCCAACTCCATATATTCACGTTTGGGAGAAAAAACCATAGAGAAGGATTCATTACGTTTTGTGATATGAGCCGCCGCCACTCCTGTTCTTCCTTAGGAGGGCAGATCTGGAATCCGTTTTGGGCTTCGAAGAGGGGAAATCATCGCCATCGTCATCATCAACCATCCTCCATCACCAATTTCATGATGCTCACTGTTGTGCGCGAGTAATTCCATCGTAGGCTTGTTGGACGGCGATGGGTTGGATGAGATTTACCATGTAATCAAGTTAGTTTTGTTAGGTTTGATCCCTAGTTTCCACTATGTTCTAAGATTGATGTTGCTATGACTTTGCTATGCCTAATTGATAGAGGCGAAGGTGTCCCGATGTTTCGATGAGATGGTTGCTATTACTTTCTGTGGGAGTCGACCTTGACGATCCGACTACGAACGTGCGAGACATCACGCCTTAGCAATCACTAAACCAACTTCCGAGGGGTTATTGACCACGCCGGAGCATGATCAACCTGACCACGAGGGTCTGTTTCCTGTGAGCAAATGAAGAACAAGCAAGAAACTAAGAATTGCAATCTGGATATTGTGAATATAAGAGGAAAGCTTTATTAATGAAGGTGGGGTTTTGTGACACCTTTGTCTGGTCATTGAACACAAACGAAGTACGCTAAGTTGCAGCTATGGCGAACTTTTAATCTAAAAAAACCCAAAATCTAAATGACGCCCTAAGGGGTGTATATATGGAGGAAGAGGGGGAATTTCTGTGACACCCCCAATTCAATCGTACACTAATCATACACGCAAACGTGTACGATCAAGATCAGGGACTCATGGGAAGATATCACAACACAACTCTACAAATAAAATAAGTCATACAAGCATCATATTACAAGCCAGGGGCCTCGAGGGCTCGAATACAAGAGCTCGATCATAGATAAGTCAGTGGAAGCAACAATATCTGAGTAAAGACATAAGTTAAACAAGTATGCCTTAAGAAGGCTAGCACAAAGTGGGATACAGATCGAAAGAGGCGCATGCCTCCTGTCTGGGATCCTCCTAAACTACTCCTGGTCGTCGTCAGCGGGCTGCACGTAGTAGTAGGAACCTCCCGAGTAGTAGTAGTCGTCGTCGACGGTGGCGTCTGGATCCTGGGCTCCAGCATCTGTTTGCGACAACCAGGTAGAAGGGAAAGGGGGAAAAGAGGAAGAAAATCAACCGTGAGTACTCATCCAAAGTACTCGCAAGCAAGGAGCTACACTACATATGCATGGGTATATGTGTAAAGGGGCATATCGGTGGACTGAACTGCAGAATGCCAGAATAAGAGGGGGATAACTAATCCTGTCGAAGACTACACTTCTGGCAGCCTCCGTCTTGCAACATGTAGAAGAGAGTAGACTGAAGTCCTCCAAGTAGCATCGCACAGCATAATCCTACCCGGTAATCCCCTCCTCATCGCCCTGTTAGAGAGCGATCACCGGGTTGTATCTGGCACTTGGAAGGGTGTGTTTTATTAAGTATCCGGTTCTAGTTATCATAAGGTCAAGGTACAACTCCAAGTCGTCCTGTTACCGAAGATCACGACTATTGAATACATTAACTTCCCTGCAGGGGTGCACCACATAACCCAACACGCTCGATCCCATTTGGCTGGACATACTTTCCTGGGTCATGCCCGGCCTCGGAAGATCAACACGTCTCAACTCTACCTAGGCACAACAAAGAGGTCTGCACGCCGGTCTAAACCCTATGGCACAGGGGTCTGGGCCCATCGCCCATTGCACACATGCACGTTGCGAGGGCGGCCGGAGAGCAGACCTAGCAACCTCCATTACAAAGGAAGTTGCGTTACGCAGTCCAACCCGGCGCGTGCCGCTCAGTCGCTAACGTCATGAAGGCTTCGGCTGATACCACGACGTCGAGTGCCCATAACAGTCCCCACGTAGATGGTTAGTGCTTATAGGCCAGTGGCCAGACTCAGATAAAATACCAAGATCTCGTTAAACGTGTTATCTTGAAATAACCGCGAACGCCGACCAGGGCCAGGCCCACCTCTCTCCTAGGTGGTCTCAACCTGCCCTGTCGCTCCGCCACAAAGTAACAGACGGTGGCCATTGGGAACCCAGGCCCACCACTACCTGGGTGGAACCACCTGCCCCTTCAGCTCCCATCTCCGAACAGTATCACAGGTAATGTAACAGTGTAAAGTATATAGTATATGCCGGTGATCACCTCCTGAAGTGATCACGGCCCAGTAGTATAGCATGGCAGGCGGACAAGAGTGTAGGGCCACCGATGGAACACTAGCATCCTATACTAAGCAGTAGGATAGCAGGTAAAGGTAACAACAGTAGTAGCTAGGACAGGCTATGCGGCAGTATAGGATTAACTGAAAGCAGTAACATGCTACACTACTCTAATGCAAGAAGTATAGAGAAGAATAGGCAATATCTGGTGATCAGGGGGGCTTGCCTGGTTGCTCTGGCAAGAGAGAGGGGTCATCTTCAATGTAGTCGAACACATGGACATCGGCAGTAGTCTCGGAGTCTACCGGAAAGATGTAACGGAGGGCGAACATAATAAATAACAGAGGAATCAAAGCAACACAAAGCATAACATGGTGATACGCGGTGCTAGGGGTGACCTAACGCAGTAGGAGGTCATACCGGCGAAGGGGGAAACATCCGAGAAAGTATCCCCGGTGTTTCGCGTTTTCGGACCGGTGAACTGGAGGGGGAAAGTTGCGTGTTTGCTATGCTAGGGATGTGTGGCGGACGAACAGGCTGCGTATCCGGATTCGTCTCGTTGTTCTGAGCAACTTTCATGTACAAAATATTTTCATCCGAGCTATGGTTTATTTTCTATGATTTATCAAAGTTTTATGCATTTTTGAAATTTATTTTATTATTTAAATCAAACATTATCCAGAACAGTGTAAGGTGATGTCAGCATGAAATTACCATGACGTCAGCAGGTCAAACCCAGCTGACCAGAGTCAAAGTTGGACTACGGGTCCAGTGGGACCCACCTGTCATAGACTAACATGTTAATTAGGGTTTAATTAAGTAGGATTAATTAAGTTTAATTAATCGATTAGGTTAATTAAACACAATTAATTATGTTACATAATTGGGATAATTAATTTGGTGCCCTTAGTTGTGTCCCACTCGGCAGGTTTACCCCTTGTTTCCAAAAACACTTGTTCCTGCCCAAACCACTTTGCTCCTCTTATGCTTTTGCCCTTTAACCGTTTGACCATCACTTTGAAAACTTCATAAAAATTTCATACTAACTCCGAAAAATTCAAATAAGTTTAATTAATTGATTAGGTTAATTAAACACAATTAATTATGTTAAATAATTTAGTTAATTAAATAATTAATATTTTTATTTATTATTATTTTTTAAAATTCTTTTTTATATATCTTTTTTTAATGTTTTGGGGGGTGGGCCCCCTTTGTCATAGGACCATAGGGGCCTTAACGGGCGCTGGGTACGTGTACCGGTCGCGGGAGATGGCCACGAGGGTGCGCGGTCGGCGGCCACGGCCGACCAGAGCAGGCGCGGTGGGGTGAGGGGACAGGGCGGGCCGGTAGCGGTGGGCGGCAGGGCCAGCGAGCGGAGGCCGGAGGAGGCGCGGGCGGTTGAGGGCACGACTGCAGCAGCGGGCGGCGACTGCGGCTTGGCGTGGCAACGACGGCGAGCGCGGGCGGTAGGCTGCGGGTGAAGCCGCGGCAGCAGTAGGGGAGGGGCGGCGAGGCAGTTGAGGCCACAGGCGTGCAAGCGGCCAGGTGCAGCGAGCGGTTGCAGGTGGACAAGGCCAGGCGCGACGCGGCCACGGGCGTAGGCGGGCAGCGGGAGCGCGGGACGGCGTGAGGACGGTGCGACGCAGCGGAGCAGTGCAGTAGCAGCAGCAAGTCGCGGGCGAGCGTGGCGCGCGGGAGATGGGTGCCTAGGCGCGGCCATGTGCGGGCAGCAGTAGCGCCGGAGAGGCGATGGACGGGCGCGCGCGACGCCACACGCGTGCGTGCTCATGCACGGGATGAACCAGCAAGCGCGGTAACCGCGGGGAAGCGAGGAAGGGGGAGAAGGGGGAGGTCCTCACGGGGGTTGTAGGTCAGGGGCAATGGGGCGAGGAGGAGGACGGAGACGACCGGCGACGGGGAGGCAGTCGCGGTCCGGCGAGGGGCGTCAGCGTGGTGGCGACGGGAACCGGCGGCGGCGTCGATGGGGTCGGGGCACGGTTGCCTCGATCTCGATCCAGACGGGGTGGGGAGAGGAGAACGGGGGAGTGGGGGGTGAACCGCTAGGGTTCGGTCGGTGGGGGGGGTTATGGAGGGGTTAGGTGGGCCGCCCGGTTGGATGGCCAGCTGGGCCGAGGCCCAGCGCGGGGGGGGGGGGGGGTCTTTCTTCCTTTTCTCTTTTTTTGTTTTGTTTTTGTTTAGACCTTTTCTTTTTATTTATTTTATTTCTTTACTATTTTCACTTGAAGTTTCTTTTATGTTAGTTTTATAAAATACCGGATGAGCACCTAAATTATTATTACTAATTAGTCCACTGCCACAATTATTTTGGCACACTACTAAATTAGTTACATTATTATAACTTTATAAAAGGCATTTAATTAATTATTTTGTCCTCTGTTTTGGTTGCCTTAGTGCAATAAAATTTTACAAGAAATGTTGGTTTCCCCAACATTATTAGTCATGAATTTATTTGTCACATTTAGAACTTTTTAGTTTTAGTTTTTGAAAACTTTTACTGTTTGATTTGATTTTAAATTTGAATTTGAATCGGTCTCGAACTAACGCGAGATTAGCAACAGTAACCGTGGTGACGTGGCATCATTAATAGAGGTTTACTGTAGCTTAATTATCCGGGCGTCACAATTCTCCTCCACTACAAGAAATCTCGTCCCGAGATTTAAGAGGCGGAGTAAAGGGGGAAGGTTCTGGTTACAAAATTCTAACGGAGCTGCTCAGCCTTGGTTGCTCTTCTCGAAGAGGTCGATCCATTACCTTGACGTCTTCCTTCCTCTGTTTCGGGTCATCATGGTGAAGTCGTCCTCTCTTTTTTTCTTTTTTTTCTTTTTTTTGGGAACTTCAACATACTTACGAATAGGTAAAGGGCAGCTCGGCTATGACAGAATGCTTAGGAGGGAAACAATCTGGGGTTAACCCATGAATGAGCATAAGATTACCTCTCGAGTTGAACATATAAAATACATCAAGAGTAAGGTATGAAGGTACAATAAGAGGTTCCAAGCGGATAGATAGTTGCTCGAAGTCTGAACTAGAGTGAGAAAGGGGTTCAAAGCAGCGAGAGTAAGTATTGCGTCTAATACCAGAATAGAGAACTAGGAAGGTGGCCCGTGAATTAAATACAAAGCCAAGCGTGGGGAATAACCATTAGAAACAGGGTTGTACAGGAGAGTCAGGTTTCAGTCCTATGGAACGGTGGGTTATGGGCCCATCATGTGGGTTAAAAGTACGAAGGGTGGTGACATCTTGCATGATCATGTAAGCAAGGCATGTCAGAGGATAGTCTGTCGGTTATGTCAGCAACAACATCGCTACCAAGGGCGAGGGACAAAGAGAACCATTTTCCTGCTCGTTGAATGAGGCGGGCCATTAGGCAAAGTTCTCGTCCATCGGCGGTTATCGGAATGTCATCGACAATAGAAACAAGGTCTCACTGACAGAGTTGTACACCGAGCTGTTTACATAAGCAGTGAATTATTACTGCTTTGATTATATAGATCACAAGAAAAAGTGAAGCAAACCAATGGAAAGGAAAATATGATTATCAGATTAAACAGAACAATGGAAAGGAAAATGTGTTGAAACACATATTCCAGGGGTATATCCTTCCCAAGGGCAAGCAGAGCATGATATCCATGATAGGATATAACGTAGAAAACCCTTTTAGGTAAGGGGAGAGGAATTTCATGACATTACCCATACAACGGTGTTTGGATAATTGAGCAGGAAACATTTAGCATTGGGCTTCAAATGTTCTTGTTGAAAATTGGAGTACCAGTGACATGCTTTGAGATAGCATTGACATGGTCTTCAAGCAAAGGTCAGACCTTGGATACACAAAGGATCCATCAGGAACAACTTATGGAATAAGTCTTACAGTTTCCTCATGGAAGAATGGATAACATTGCTAAAAGGGAACTATAACAATAGGGCCTCCAGCCAGGTGGGCTAGGTATGACACCACCTTACCGGGTCACATAAAGACCAACGTTATAACTCTTGGAAATATGTTCCAACCATCATATTTGACCGAGATTCAGATTTGATTGGTGTCCGGATACCTCAGACTCAGGATGAGAAGAAAAGGTGCAACACAATTTGACAAGATGACATTGTGAGATTCTCAGAAATGATCTATGGAAGTGAGCTCTAAAACAAGAGTTCATCAGTAAACCAAGGAGAGGATGAGGAGGTGGCTGATAGGCTCAGCAACAAATCATCAAGATTTCCAAAGGATTGATTTCCACAATTATGTGAACAAGAAAATATCATTTGTCTGATCAAATGATATAATGATGTATGCTGAGGGAAACATACACAACTGAACAATGATAGAAGGGTGCACCCAGGAATCTGAACTAGGTAGCACGAATAATGTTCGAATGATGATTCAATAAGCAATAGACTTAGAATGAAACTGTAGACCAATAACTTCAAAGCAATATGGTTGCTAGAAGTTTAGAATTTAGACATCACAGACCATTTGTCAGTATTCCGGTTAGAAACAACACGGAGACCAAGAAATGAACGCAAAAGGCGAGAGATATTACTATATCAAGAATTCTCAAGAGGTGGTAAAATTACCACGACATTCTTGACATAAAAGGTGGTAATATTCCAAGGTAAAGAAGAACAAATGGTGGGTAGCAAGGATCTCAAGGTATAAGACAAAACACGAATAAGTTTGTGTTGAACGGAAGGCAATAAAGTGGTCGGTGATAACACAAACCATTGAGGGGTGAGGATGGTATTTCTCATCAAGAATTCGATATATATATCTTGGAAGAGCTCAGGATGTTGATGATGACCACGACACATTTGTCGAGACATTTCATGAAGATGTAATCGGTCGGTGATGACATCAAGTCAAATGATGATGCAGTGAAAGTCAAATAATACTTGAAGAAGAACTCATAAGAAGTTATGCAGTTCCGTGATAATCTCGAGATACCAGAGGGGGTAACAATCGATGATAGATCAAAGTAGAGGTTGGACTAGGGTATTGCTCTACAGAAGACAAGCGCTTAAACTTGCACGTGAAATGGTATTTAAAGGAGAACATGGTCGGAACCACGATTGCAGAAGGTCAGATCCCAGATATAAGATGAACTTATACCAAAGGAATAATTAATTTAAGAGCAGCTTTAATGATAAGATCTACATCGTGTCCATGGGCATGAACACAAAGTTCAAGGTCGACTCCCACTTCTCCAATGCATAACCTTTCATTCACTTCTCACTTTCGAAGAAGTTGTAGTGTTGAAATTTTATCTGGCAAAATACCAAAAGTGTATGACTCGTGAAAACTTTCGAGTTCACATAGTTTAGAGAAGGCATATGTTCAACCCATAGGGGCTTCTTAGAAACATATACCACAAGTTTCAAGAGTAAATATCACAAGCTCGAAAGTAGAGCAAGGTTGAGAAAGTAGATGATACAATTTACCAAAGGCATTATGCATCCGAGGGAAGGCTCACAAGGTTATTGAATATGAAGGACGTTGTTGGATAAAATCCATTAAAGGATCTGCCGGTCCATAACAGAGCTAACGTGAGCATCGGCACACAACCAGAGGAAGTAACAATGCAAAGGCATTGGATTATGGAAACAACTGACTAATCCAGAGCTCAAACGCAAAGGAATTATGATATTCAAATCAAGGGATCAAAGGCAATGTTCTGATTAGCGATGGATAAGTTGAATAGCCTTAGGGGTACAATCGACGGCAATTGGACTTGTTGAGAACCAGCTGATGTTTAAACTGACGTCTGAGCCGGAAAGATAATTTAAAAGGATCAACTGATGATTGCGTGCATTCGCACTCATGTCGAATCAAAGGGATCAAAATGACGGTGCCTAAGGATACTAACGAATATTGCCAGACATTTGGAAAGCATCCATCATGCAAGCAGACAAGTACTGCAGAGCAATAAGCTACTAAGGATTTTTGGAGGATCGAATAGTATTTCGATGACCATTGTGAAACACATGAACAACTGGGGGATGGGCGGATACTCGATAAGTGCGAGAATTATCCGTAGGGGTATTCAGGGGACAAAGAACAGCAAGGTAGTAAGCTCAAAGGATTATCAAAACAACGACGAGTATTTAGGGGTATCTTGTAATAATAAGACCAACTGGGAATAAAATTAAGAACGGCAGGTGTAAGTATTTATCCATAGGGATTTTTTGGTGGCAGGGAATTGCAAAAGCAACAGGCACAAGGTCTCGAGAAAATATCGGAGAGTATTGTCAGAATCTTGTGTTGAAGCAGTCGATCATCCGTAATGAAAGGGTTCTCCGGTAGGAAGTGGTAACGAGAACCTAGAGTTAGATTTTAGCAAAATCATTTAACCCGAATAGAAGAGAGATCAGAGTCCCAGAGTATAGATCGAGGAATAAAAGATCCAAATAACACCCGATGGCGACCTGGGCCCAGGGGCCGCACAACCAAGTTAGTAAAACAATTTTCATCGACTAGACACAACTTCGGCCAAGGAGTGTGGAAGGGGGATTCCTACAGGCAGTCGGCTCTAATACCAACTTGTGACACCCTCAATTCAATCGTACACTAATCATACATGCAAACATGTACGATCAAGATCAGGGACTCATGGGAAGATATCACAACACAACTCTACAAATAAAATAAGTCATACAAGCATCATATTACAAGCCAGGGGCCTCGAGGGCTCGAATACAAGAGCTCGATCATAGACGAGTCAGCGGAAGCAACAATATCTGAGTACAGACATAAGTTAAACAAGTATGCCTTAAGAAGGCTAGCACAAACTGGGATACAGATCGAAAGAGGCGCATGCCTCCTGCCTGGGATCCTCCTAAAGTACTCCTAGTCGTCGTCAGTGGGCTGCACGTAGTAGTAGGCACCTCCCGAGTAGTACTAGTAGTCGTCGACGGTGGCGTCTAGATCCTGGGCTCCAGCATCTGGTTGCGACAACCAGGTAGAAGGGAAAGGGGGAAAAGAGGAAGAAAAGCAACTGTGAGTACTCATCCAAAGTACTCGCAAGCAAGGAGCTACACTACATATGCATGGGTATATGTGTAAAGGGGGATATCGGTAGACTGAACTACAGAATGCCAGAATAAGAGGGGGATAAATAATCCTGTCAAAGACTACGCTTCTGGCAGCCTCCGTCTTGCAGCATGTAGAAGAGAGTAGACTGAAGTCTTCCAAGTAGCATCGCATAACATAATCCTACCCAGCGATCCCCTCCTCGTCTCCCTGTTAGAGAGCGATCACTGGGTTGTATCTGGCACTTGGAAGGGTGTGTTTTATTAAGTATCTAGTTCTAGTTGTCATAAGGTCAGACAACTCCAAGTCGTCCTGTTACCGAAGATCATGGTTATTCGAATAGATTAACTTCCCTGTAGGGGTGCACCACATAACCCAGCATGCTCGATCCCATTTGGTCGGACACACATTCCTGGGTCATGCCCGGCCTCGGTAGATCAACATGTCGCAGCCCTACCTAGGCACAACAGAGAGGTCAGCACGCTGGTCTAAACCCTATGGCGCAGGGGTCTGGGCCCATTGCCCATTGCACACCTGCATGTTGCGAGGGCGGCCGGAGAGCAGACCTAGCAACCTCCATTACAAAGGAACTTGCGTTATGAGGTCCAACCCAGCGCGCGCCGCTCAGTCGCTGACGTCACGAAGGCTTCGGCTGATACCACGACGTCGAGTGCCCATAACTGTCCCCGCGTAGATGGTTAGTGCGTATAGGCCAGTGGCCAGACTCAGATCAAATACCAAGGTCTCGTTAAACGTGTTATCTTGAAATAACTGCGAACGCCGACTAGGGCCAGGCCCACCTCTCTCCTAGGTGGTCTCAACCTGCCCTGTCGCTCCGCCACAAAGTAACAGTCGGGGGCCATCGGGAACCCAGGCCCACCACTACCTGGGTGGAACCACCTGCCCCTTCAGCCCCCATCTCCGAACAATATCACAGGTAATGTAACAGTATAAAGTATATAGTATATGCCCGTGATCACCTCCCGAAGTGATCACGGCCCAGTAGTATAGCATGGCAGACGGACAAGAGTGTAGGGCCATTGATGGAACACTAGCATCCTATACTAAGCAGTAGGATAGCAGGTAAAGGTAACACCAGTAGTAGCAAGGACAGGCTATGCAGCAGTATAGGATTAACTAAAAGCAGTAACATGCTACACTACTCTAATGCAAGAAGTATAGCGAAGAATAGGCGATATCTGGTGATCAGGGGGGGCTTGCCTGGTTGCTCTGGCAAGAGAGAGGGGTCATCTTCAATGTAGTCGAACACACGGACATCGGCAGTAGTCTCGAAGTCTACCAGAAAGAAGTAACAGAGGGGGAACATAATAAATAACAGAGCAATCAAAGCAACACAAAGCATAACATGGTGATACGCGGTGCTTGGGGTGACCTAATGCAGTAGGAGGTGATATCAGCGAAGGGGGAAAACATCCGGGAAAGTATCCCCGGTGTTTCGTGTTTTCGGACCGGTGAACCGAAGACGGAAAGTTGCGTGTTTTCTATGCTAGGGGTGTGTGGCGGACGAACGGGTTGCGTATCCGGATTCGTCTCGTCGTTCTGAGCAACTTTCATGTACAAAGTATTTTCATCCGAGCTACAGTTTATTTTCTATGATTTATCAAAGTTTTATGCATTTTTGAAATTTATTTTATTATTTAAATCAAACATTATCCATAATAGTGTAAGGTGATGTCAGCATGACATCACCATGACGTCAGCAGGTCAAACCCAGCTGACCAGAGTCAACGTTGGACTGTGGGTCCAGTGGGACCCACCTGTCATAGACTAACATGTTAATTAGTGTTTAATTAAGTAGGATTAATTAAGTTTAATTAATTGATTAGGTTAATTAAACACAATTAATTATGTTAAATAATTTAGATAAGTAAATAATTAATATTTTTATTTATTATTATTATTTTAAAATTCTTTATATATATATATATATATCTTTTTTTAATGTTTTGGGGGGTGGGCCCCCTTTGTCATAGGCCCATAGGGGCCTTAACGGGCGCTGGGTACGGGTAACGGGCGGGCGGACCCGCTCGAACGGGCACGGGCGATGGGGCGCGCAGGGTGCCAGCGCCGGTCGCGGGCGATGGCCGTGAGGGTGCGCGGCCGGCGGCCATGGCCGACCGGAGCAGGCGCGGCGGGTTGAGGGGACAGGGCGGGCCGGCAGCGGTGGGCGGCAGGGCCAGCAAGCGGAGGCCGGAGGAGGCGCTGGCGGTTGAGGGCGTGACTGCAGCAACGGGCAGCGACTGCGGCTTGGCGCGGCAACGACGGCGAGCGCGGGCTGTAGGCTACGGGTGAAGCCGTGGCAGCAGCAGGGGAGGGGCGGCGAGGCAGTTGAGCCCGCGGGCGCGCAAGCGGCCAGGTGCAGCGAGCAGTTGCAGGTGGACAAGGCCAGGCGCGACGCGGCCACGGGCGTAGGTAGGCAGCGGGAGCGCGGGACGGCGCGAGGACGGTGCGACGCGGCGGAGCAGTGCAGTAGCAGCAGCAAGTTGCGGGCGAGCGTGGTGCGCGGGAGACCGACGCCTGGGCGCGGCCATGTGCGGGCAGCAGTAGCGCCGGAGAGGCGACGGACGGGCGCGCGCGAGGCCACGCGCGCGTGTGCTCGTGCACGGGACGAACCAGCGAGCGTGGTGACCGCGGGGAAGGGAGCAAGGAGGAGGTCCTCGCGGGGGTTGTAGGGTCAGGGGCAATGGGGGCGAGGAGGAGGACGGAGATGACCGGCGCCGGGGAGGCAGTCCGGCGGGGTGGGGGCGGTCCGGCGGGGGGGAGCGGTCCGGCAAGGGGCATCGGCATGGTGGCGACGGGAACCGGCGGCGGCGTCGATGGGGTCGGGGCACGGTTGCCTCGATCTCGATCCAGACAGGGTGGGGAGAGGAGAACGGTGGAGTGGGGTAGTGGGGGGTGAACCGCTAGGGTTCGGTCGGTGGGGGGTTATGGAGGGTTAGGTGGGCCGGCCCGGTTGGATGGCCAGCTGGGCCGAGGCCCAGCGCGGGGGGGGGAGGGGGGGTCTTTCTTTCTTTTCTCTTTTTTTGTTTTGTTTTTGTTTAGACCTTTTCTTTTCATTTATTTTATTTCTTTACTGTTTTCACTTGAAGTTTCTTTTATGTTAGTTTTATAAAATACCAGATGAGCATCTAAATTATTATTACTAATTAGTCCACTACCACAATTATTTTGGCACACTACTAAATTAGTTACATTATTATAACTTTATAAAAGGCATTTAATTAATTATTTTGCCCTCTGTTTTGGTTGTCCAAGTGCAATAAAATATTACAAGAAATGTTGGTTTCCCCAACATTATTACTCGTGAATTTATTTGACACATTTAGAACTTTTTAGTTTTAGTTTTTGAAAACTTTTACTGTTTGATTTGATTTTAAATTTGAATCGGTCTCGAACTAACGCGAGATTAGCAACAGTAACCGTGGTGACGTGGCATCGTTAACAGAGGTTTACTGTAGCTTAATTATCCGGGCATCCCAATTCTCCTCCACTACAAGAAATCTCGTCCCGAGATTTAAGAGGCGGAGTAAAGGGGTAAGGTTCTGGTTACGAAATTCTAACGGAGCTGCTCGGCCTTGGTTGCTCTTCTCGAAGAGGTCGATCCATTACCTTGACGTCTTCCTTCCTCTGTTTCGGGTCATCATGGTGAAGTCGTCCTCTTTTTTTTTCTTTTTTTCTTTTTTTTGGGAACTTCAACATACTTACGGATAGGTAAAGGGCAGATCGGCTACGACAGAATGCTTAGGAGGGAAACAATCTGGGGTTAACCCATGAATGAGCATAAGATTATCTCTCGAGTTGAACATATAAAATACATCAAGAGTAAGGTATGAAGGTGCAATAAGAGGTTCCAAGCGGATAGATAGTTGCTCGAAGTCTGAACCAGAGTGAGAAAGGGGTTCAGAGCAGCGAGAGTAAGTATTGCGTCTGATACCAGAATAGAGAACTAGGAAGGTGGCCCGTGAATTAAATACGAAGCCAAGCATGGGGAATAACCATTAGAAACAGGGTTGTACAGGAGAGTCAGGTTTCAGTCCTATGGAACAGTGGGTTATGGGCCCATCATGTGGGTTAAAAGTAGGAAGGGTGGTGACATCTTGCACAATCATGTAAGCAAGGCATGTCAGAGGATAGTATGTCGGTTATGTCGGCAACAACATCGGTACCAAGGGCGAGGGACGAAGAGAACCATTTTCCTCCTCCTTGAACGAGGCGGGCCATTAGGCAAAGTTCTCGTCCATCGGCGGTTACCGGAATGTTATCAACAGTAGAAACAGGGTCTCACTGACAGAGTTGTACACCGAGGTGTTTACATAAGCAGTGAATTATTACTGCTTAGATTATATATATCACAAGAAAAAGTCAAACAAACCAATGGAAAGGAAAATATGGTTATCAGATTAAACAGAACAATGGAAAGGAAAATGTGTTGAAACACATATTCCAGGGGTATATCCTTCCCAAGGACAAGCAGAGCATGATATCCATGACAGGATATAGCATAGAAAACCCTTTTAGGTAAGGGGAGAGGAATTTCATGACATTACCCATACAACGGTGTTTGGATAATTGAGCAGGAAACATTTAGCATTGGGCTTCAAATGTTCTTGTTGAAAATTGGAGTACCAGTGACATGCTTTGAGATAGCATTGACATGGTCTTCAAGCAAAGGTCAGACTTTGGATACACAAAGGATCCATCAGGAACAACTTATGGAATAAGTCTTACAGTTTCCTCATGGAAGAATGGATAACGTTGCTAAAAGGGAACTATAACAATAGGGCCTCCGGCCAGGTGGGCTAGGTATGACACCACCTTACCGGGTCATATAAAGACCAACGTTATAACTCTTGGAAATATGTTCCAACCATCATATCTGACCGAGATTCAGATTTGATTGGTGTCAGGATACCTCATACTCAGGATGCCTGAGAAGAAAAGGTGCAACACAATTTGACGAGATGACATTGTGAGATTCTCAGAAATGATCTATGGAAGTGAGCTCTGAAATAAGAGTTCATCAGTAAACCAAGGAGAGGATGAGGAGGTGGCTGATAGGCTCAGCAACAAATCATCGAGATTTCCAAAGGATTGATTTCCACAATTATGTGAACAAGGAAATATCATTTGTCAGATCAAATGATATAATGTTGTATGCTGAGGGAAACATACACAACTGAACAATGATAGAAGGGTGCACCCAGGAATCTGGATTAGGTAGCACGAACAATGTTCGAATGATGATTCAATAAGCAATAGACTTAGAATGAAACTGTAGACAAATAACTTCAAAGCAATATGGTTGCTAGAAGTTTAGAATTTACACATCACAGACCATTTGTCGGTATTCCAGTTAGAAACAACACGGAGACCAAGAAATGAACGCAAAAGGCGAGAGATATTACTATATCAAGAATTCTCAAGAGGTGGTAAAATTACCACGACATTCTTGACATAAAAGGTGGTAATATTCCAAGGTAAAGAAGAACAAATGCTGGATAGCAAGGATCTCAAGGTATAACACAAAACACGAATAAGTTTGTGTTGAACGGAAGGCAATAAAGTGGTCGGTGATAACACAAACTATTGAGGGGCGAGGATGGTATTTCTGATCACGAATTCGATATATATCTTGGAAGAGCTCAGGATGTTGATTATGACCATGACACATTTGTTGAGAGATTTCATGAAGATGTAATCGGTCGGCGATGACATCAAGTCAAATGATGATGCAGCGAAAGTCAAATAATACTTGAAGAAGAAGTCATAAGAAGTTATGTAGTTCCATGATAATCTCGAGATACCAGAGGGGGTAATACTCGATGACAGATCAAAGTAGAGGTTGGACTGGGGTATTGCTCTACAGAAGACAAGTGCTTAAACTTGCACGCGAAATGGTATTTAAAGGAGAACATGGTTGGAACCACGATTGCAAAAGGCCAGATCCTAGATATAAGATGAACTTATACCAAAGGAATAATTAATTTAAGAGAAGCTTTAATGATAAGATCTACATCGTGTCCATGGGCATGAACACAAAGTTCAAGGTCGACTCCCACTTCTCCAATGCATAACCTTTCATTCACTTCTCACTTTCGAAGAAGTTGTAGTGTTGAAATTTTATCTGGCAAAATACCAGAAGTGTATGACTCGTGAAAACTTTTGAGTTCACGCAATTTAGAGAAGGCATATGTTCAACCCATAGGGGCTTCTTAGAAACATATACCACAAGTTTCAAGAGTAAATATCACAAGCTCGAAAGTAGAGCAAGGTTGAGAAAGTAGATGGTACAATTTACCAAAGGCATTATGTATCCGAGGGAAGGCTCACAAGGTTATTGAATATGAAGGACGTTGTCGGATAAAATCCATTAAAGGATCTGCCGGTCCATAACAGAGCTGACGTGAGCATCGGCACACAACCAGAGGAAGTAACAATGCAAAGGCATTGGATTATGGAAACAACTGACTAATCCAGAGCTCAAATGCAAAGGAATTATGATTTTCAAATCAAGGGATCAGAAGCAATGTTCTGATTAGGGACGGATAAGTTGAATAGCCTTAGGGGTACAATCGATGGCAATTGGATTTGTTGAGAACCAACTCATGTTTAAAATGATGTCTGAGCCGGAAAGATAATTTAAAAGGATCAACTGATGATTGTGTGCATTCGCACTCATGTCGAATCAAAGGGATCAAAATGACGGTGCCTAAGGATACTAACGAATATTGCCAGACATTTGGAAAGCATCCATCATGCAAGCAGACAAGTATTGCAGAGCAATAAGCTACTAAGGATTTTTGGAGGATCGAATAGTATTTTGATGACCATTGTGAAACACATGAACAACTGGGGGATGAGCGGATACTCAATAAGTGCGAGAATTATCCGTAAGGATATTCAGGTGACAAAGAACAGCAAGGCGGTAAGCTCAAAGGAATATCGAAACAACGACGAGTATTTTGGGGTATCTTGTAATAACAAGACCAACTGGGAATAAAAGTAAGAACGACAGGTGTAAGTATTTATCCATAGGGATTTTTCGGTGGTAGGGAATTGCAAAAGCAACAGGCACAAGGTCTCGAGAAAATATCAGAGAGTATTGTCAGAATCTTCTGTTGAAGCAATCGATCATCCGTAATGAAAGGGTTCTCCGGCAGGAAGTGGTAACGAGAACCTAGAGATAGATTTTAGCAAAATCATTTAACCCGAATAGAAGAGAGATCAGAGTCCCAGAGTATAGATCGAGGTATAAAAGATCCTAATAACACCCGATGGAGATGTGGGCCCAGGGGCCGCACAGCCAAGTTAGTAAAACAATTTTCATCGACTAGACTCAACTTCGGCCAAGGAGTGTGGAAGGGGGATTCCTACAGGCAGTCGGCTCTGATACGAACTTGTGACACCCCCGATTCAATCATACACTAATCATACACGCAAACGTGTACGATCAAGATCAGGGACTCACGGGAAGATATCACAACACAACTCTACAAATAAAGTAAGTCATACAAACATCATATTACAAGCCAGGGGCCTCGAGGGCTCGAATACAAGAGCTCGATCATAGACGAGTCAGCGGAAGCAACAATATCTGAGTACAGACATAAGTTAAACAAGTATGCCTTAAGAAGGCTAGTACAAACTGGGATACAGATCGAAAGAGGCACATGCCTCCTGCCTGGGATCCTCCTAAACTACTCCTGGTCGTCGTCAGCGGGCTGCACGTAGTAGTAGGCACCTCACGAGTAGTACTAATAGTCATCGACGGTGGCATCTAGATCCTGGGCTCCAGCATCTGGTTGCGACAACCAGGTAGAAGGGAAAGGGGGAAAAGAGGAAGAAAAGCAACTGTGAGTACTCATCCAAAGTACTCGCAAGCAAGGAGCTACACTACATATGCATGGGGATATGTGTAAAGGGGCATATCGGTGGACTTAACTGTAGAATGCCAGAATAATAGGGGGATAACTAATCATGTCGAAGACTACGCTTCTGGCAGCCTCCGTCTTGCAGCATGTAGAAGAGAGTAGACTGAAGTCCTCCAAGTAGCATCGCATTGCATAATCCTACCCGGCGATCCCCTCCTCGCCGCCCTGTTAGAGAGTGATCATCGGGTTGTATCTGGCACTTGGAAGGGTGTGTTTTATTAAGTATCCGGTTCTAGTTGTCATAAGGTCAAGGTACAACTCCAAGTCGTCCTGTTACTGAAGATCACAGATATTCGAATAGATTAACTTCCCTGCAGGGGTGCACCACATAACCCACCACGCTCGATCCCATTTGGCCGGACAAACTTTCCTGGGTCATGCCCGGCCTCGGAAGATCAACACGTCGCAGCCCTACCTAGGCACAATAGAGAGGTCAGCACGCCCGTCTAAACCCTATGGCGCAGGGGTCTGGGCCTATCGCCCATTGCACACCTGCACGTTGCGAGGGCGGCTGGAGAACAGACCTAGCAACCTCCATTACAAAGGAAGTAGCCTTACGCGGTCCAACCCGGCGCACGCCGCTCAGTCGCTGACGTCACGAAGGCTTCGGCTGATACCACGACATCGAGTGCCCATAATTGTCCCCGCGTAGATGGTTAGTGTGTATAGGCCAGTGGCCAGACTCAGATCAAATACCAAGATCTCGTTAAACGTGTTATCTTGAAATAACCGGGAACGCCGACCAGGGCCAGGCCGACCTCTCTCCTAGGTGGTCTCAACCTGCCCTGTCGCTCCGCCATAAAGTAACAGTCAGGGGCCATCGGGAACCCAGGCCCACCACTACCTGGGTGGAACCACCTGCCCCTTCAGCCCCCATCTCCGAACAGTATCACAAGTAATGTAACAGTGTAAAGTATATAGTATATGCCCGTGATCACCTCCCGAAGTGATCACGGCCCAGTAGTATAGCATGGCAGACGGACAAGAGTGTAGGGCCACTGATGGAACACTAGCATCCTATACTAAGCAGTAGGATAGCAGGTAAAGGTAACAACAGTAGTAGCAAGGACAGGCTATGCAGCAGTATAGGATTAACTGAAAGCAGTAACATGCTACAGTACTCTAATGCAAGCAGTATAGAGAAGAATAGGCGATATCTAGTGATCAAGGGGGGCTTGCCTGGTTGCTCTGGCAAGAGAGAGGGGCCATCTTCAATGTAGTCGAACACACGCACATCGGCAGTAGTCTCGGAGTCTACCGGAAAGAAGTAACGGAGGGGGAACATAATAAATAACAGAGCAATCAAAGCAACACAAAGCATAACATGGTGATACGCGGTGCTAGGGGTGACCTAACGCAGTAGGAGGTGATACTGGCGAAGGGGGGAAAACATCCGGGAAAGTATCCCCGATGTTTCGCTTTTTCGGACCGGTGAACCAAAGGGGGAAAGTTGCGTGTTTGCTATGCTAGGGATGTGTGGCGGATGAACAGGCTATGTATCCGGATTTGTCTCGTCGTTCTGAGCAACTTTCATGTACAAAGTATTTTCATCCGAGCTACGGTTTATTTTTTATGATTTATCAAAGTTTTATGCATTTTTGAAATTTATTTTATTATTTAAATCAAACATTATCCAGAACAGCGTAAGGTGATGTCAGCATGACATCACCATGACGTCAGCAGGTCAAACCCAGCTGACCAGAGTCAAAGTTGGACTGTGGGTCCAGTGGGACCCACTTGTCATAGACTAACATGTTAATTAGGGTTTAATTAAGTAGGATTAATTAAGTTTAATTAATTGATTAGGTTAATTAAACACAATTAATTATGTTAAATAATTTAGTTAATTAAATAATTAATATTTTTATTTATTATTATTTTTTAAAATTCTTTTTTTATATATCTTTTTTAATGTTTTGGGGGGTGGGCCCCCTTTATCATAGGCCCATAGGGGCCTTAACGGGCGCTGGGTACGGGTAACGGGTGGGCGGACCCGCTCGAACGGGCACGGGCGATGGGGCGCGCAGGGCGCCAGCACTGGTCGCGGGAGATGGCCGCGAGGGTGCGCGGTCGGCGGCCACGGCCGACCGGAGCAGGTGCGGTGGGGTGAGGGGACAGGGCGGGCCGGCAGCGGTGGGCGGCAGGGCCAGCGAGCGGAGGACGAAGGAGGCGCGGGCGGGCCGCCAGCAGCGGGCGGCGACTGCGGCTTGGCGTGGCAACGACGGTGAGCCCGGGCGATAGGCTGCGGGTGAAGCCGCGGCAGCAGCAGGGGAGGGGCGGCGAGGCAGTTGAGGCCGCGGGCACGCAAGCGGCCAGGTGCGGCGAGCGGTTGCAGGTGGACAAGGCCAGGCGCGACGCGGCCACGGGCGTAGGCGGGCAGCAGGAGTGCAGGACAGCGCAAGGACGGTGCGACGCGGCGGAGCAGTGCAATAGCAGCAGCAAGTCGCGGGCGAGCGTGGCACGCGGGAGATGGGCGCCTGGGCGCAGCCATGTGCGGGCAGCAGTAGCGCCGGAGAGGCGACGGACGGGCGCGCGCGAGGCCACTCGCGTGCGTGCTCGTGCACGGGACGAACCAGCGAACGCGGTGACCGCGGGGAAGGGAGGAAGGAGGAGGTCCTCACGGGGGTTGTAGGGTCAGGGGCAATGGGGGCGAGGAGGAGGAAGGAGACGACCAGCGACGGGGAGGCAGTCCGGCGGGGGGCGGTCCGGCGGTGGGGGAGCGGTCCGGCGAGGGGTGTCGGCGTGGTGGCGATGGGAATCGGCGGCGGTGTCGATGGGGTCGGGGCACGGTTGCCTCGATCTCGATCCAGACGGGGTGGGGAGAGGAGAACGGGGGAGTGGGAGTAGTGGGGGGTGAACCGCTAGGGTTCGGTCGGTGGGGGGGTTATGGAGGGGTTAGGTGGGCCGGCCCAGTTGGATGGCCAGCTGGGCCGAGGCCCAGCGCGGGGGGGGGGGGGGGGGGTCTTTCTTCCTTTTCTCTTTTTTTTGTTTTGTTTTTGTTTAGACCTTTTCTTTTTATTTATTTTATTTCTTTACTGTTTTCACTTGAAGTTTCTTTTATGTTAGTTTTATAAAATACCAGATAAGCACCTAAATTATTATTACTAATTAGTCCACTGCCACAATTATTTTGGCACACTACTAAATTAGTTACATTATTATAACTTTATAAAAGGCATTTAATTATTTTGCCCTCTGTTTTGGTTGTCTTAGTTTAATAAAATATTACAAGAAATGTTGGTTTCCCCAACATTATTACTCGTGAATTTATTTATCACATTTAGAACTTTTTAGTTTTAGTTTTTGAAAACTTTTACTGTTTGATTTGATTTTAAATTTGAATTTGAATTGGTCTCGAACTAACGCGAGATTAGCAATAGTAACCATGGTGATGTGGCATCATTAACAGAGGTTTACTGTAGCTTAATTATCCGGGCATCACAATTTCGTGGCCCTTGGAGGAGGGGTCCGAAACCAACCCTAACTCTTGTTTCCCCACACATACGGACTCTAAAAACAGCCTATACGTAAGTATTTCAAAATTACATAGGCCTGGCCCAATAATAAGATGACGCAGCACCTAGAATAATAGCCACGGATTGATAAACCTTAGGTCATCCACTGGAGGGAAATTTGCTACTGTCCTACAAACCTCTGCACTTGGAGGCCCAACAACGTCTACAAGAAGAAGGTTGTGTAGTAGACATCACCATGGTTGGCATTGCTCCTTCCGTGGCCCTACTGCGCAATTTCTTTTCGCTGCACCTGACTGATCCTCGGCAATGGTCGGGATGCCTGAGCTTCCAGCCCGAGGCTGCGACGGCCGGCTCAGGAATTGACTTTGAGCTCCCACCATCTGCGAGCGGGTTTCGGACACGGTGGGTGTTTGTGGACGTCGGCGTGCTCAGCCCCTGCTCTCGCCTGCTTTGGCGCCCGCCATCCCCAGGTTTGGCTGGGGTCACGAGAGGCTCGCTGACCCACGCCTTGCCTTCGTCTGGCTATGGTTGAAGAGGCTGAAGGATCTCGGCGTGACTGCGCCCATGGTGATGAAGGAGTTCCTCTGACGCCGCGTCGCTCCACTCTAGCGCCATTCTCGACCGATGCGGGCCTTGTCCGGCAGCAAGGATCGTATCCATGAGTATGGGCTTCCGCTTGAGGCGCGACGAACGATGCTTGTGGTCCTGACGGGCGACCCTTCGCCAGCTGACATGTCGCAGGAGGGTTGTCTCTTGTACTGCTGCTCGAACAGGGTGGAGTTTAGATGCCCCCCCTCGATGAGTGGGGGCTGCGTCCGGTTGGCCTTGAAGGGCATCACGAGAACCCCGTCTGCGTGTTTCCCCTCCTTGCCGCCAGTGCCGAGCTCGCCCTGAGAGTGGGCGCGGGGGGGGGAGCTGCCGAGGGCTGGAGATGCGACTGTCGCGGTGCCGACCCCGCTCGAGGCTCCTGAGGCGCCATCTCCCGGGGCTCATGACCTTCGCCCTGAGGTGACGGTTGAGGGGGTGACACGATCCACTGCTCCTAAGGCCGAAGGCCATGAAGCCACGACGGGTCATCCTGAGGCAGAGCCCGAGGGCTCTCCTCAGCCCAGCACTCCCGAGGTCGTCCCCTCAGGAGCCTCACCAGCTGTGCCCAGCGCTAGTGGCCGTATCCAGGGCTTCGGCCCGCTCCGACTGGACTTCGATGCCCTCCGCAAGAGGAAGGGGTCTCCAAGCTGCAGCGTTGATGCCTTCCGGCCATTGAAGCAGAGGAAGTATATTGCCATGGACGAGTGAGTACCTTAACTTCGTAATTTCTTAGGTGACATCTTCTCTTCTGATCGTGGTTTCTCAGCCCCCCTTTCGCTAGGGTGACGAAATCTCCAGAAGAGCAACCTCCTCCTACCTCGGGCCCTCCGTTGACTCTGAGTGTCTCGCGCCAGCTCGCCGCGCCCGGCAAAAGATCAGCGGGGGAGATGTGCGTGCCGGCCAGGCGCCTTGATCCTGCATTCCTCCTGTTGGGGAACGTAGTAATTTCAAAAAAAATCCTATGCACACGCAAGATCATGGTGATGCATAGCAACGAGAGGGAAGAGTATCGTCCACGTACCCTCATAGACCGTAAGCGGAAGCATTATGAGAACACGGTTGATGTAGTCGAACGTCTTCACGATCCGACCGATCCAAGTACCAAACGCACGGCACCTCCGAGTTCAGCACACGTTCAGCTCGGTGACGTCCCGCGAACTCACGATCTAGTAGAGCTCTGTGAAGAGTTTTTTCAGCACGACGGCGTGGTGATGATGTTGATGAAGCTACCATCGCAGGGCTTCACCTAAGCACCGCTATGATATAACCGAGGTGGATTATGGTGGAGGGGGCACCGCACACGGCTAAGAGATCAATAGATCAATTGTTGTGTCTATGGGGTGCCCCTGCCCCCGTATATAAAGGAGCTAGGGGGGAGGCGGGCGGCCAAGGAGGAGGGCGCGCCAAGGCGGGAGTCCTACTCCCAGGAGTAGGACTCCCTCTTTTCCTAGTTGGAGTAGGAGAGGAGAAGGAAGGGAGAGAAGAGAGAAGGAAAGGGGGGCGCAGCCCCCCCTCCTTGTCCAATTCGGACTAGAGGGGGAGGGGGCGCGCGGCCGCCCTTGGCCTCCCCTCCTCTTCTCCCACTAAGGCCCATTAGGCCCAATATACTCCCCGGGGGGTTCCGGTTTCCCCCCGGTACTCCGGTAAATGTCTGAAACTTCCTGAAACCTTTCCAGTATCCGAACATAGTCATCCAATATATTGATCTTTACGTCTCGACCATTTTGAGACTCCTCGTCATGTCCGTGATCATATCCGAGACTCCGACCTTCCTTCGGTACATCAAAACACGAAAAACTCATAATGCCGATCATCACAGAACTTTAAGCGTGCGGACCCTACGGGTTCGAGAACTATGTAGACATGACCAAGACACATCTCCGGTCAATAACCAATAGCGGAACCTATATGCTCATATTGGTTCCTACATATTCTACGAAGATCTTTATCGGTCAAACCGCATAACAACATACCTTGTTCCCTTTGTCATCGGTATGTTACTTGCCCGAGATTCGATCGTCGGTATCTCAATACCTAGTTCAATCTCGCTACCAGCAAGTCTCTTTACTCGTTCCATAATGCAACATCCCGCAACTAACTCATTAGCCACATTGCTTGCAAGGCTTATAGTGATGTGCATTACCGAGAGGGCCCAGAGATACCTCTCCGACAATCGGAGTGACAAATCCTATTCTTGATCTATGCCAACTCCACGAACACCATCGGAGATACCTGTAGAGCACCTTTATAATCTCCCGGTTACGTTGTGACGTTTGGTAGCACACAAAGTGTTCCTCCGGTATTCGGGAGTTGCATAATCTCATAGTCATAGGAACATGTATAAGTCATGAAGAAAGCAATAGCAATAAACTTAAATGATCAAGTGCTAAGCTAACGAAATGGGTCTAGTCAATCACATCATTCTCCTAATGATGTGATCCCGTTGATAAAATAACAACTCATGTCTATGGCTAGGAAACTTAACCATCTTTGATCAATGAGCTAGTCAAGTAGAGGCATACTAGTGACACTGTGTTTGTCTATGTATTCACACATGTATTATGTTTCCGGTTAATACAATTCTAGCATGAATAATAAACATTTATCATGAAATAAGGAAATAAATAATACTTTATTATTGCCTCTAGGGCATATTTCCTTCAGTGTCCCACTTGCACTAGAGTCAATAATCTAGATTACACAGTAATGATTTTAACACCCATGGAGTCTTGGTGCTGATCATGTTTTGCTCGTGGAAGAGGCTTAGTCAGCGGGTCTGCAACATTCAGATTCGTATGTATCTTGCATATCTCTATGTATCCCACCTGGACTTGATCCCGGATGGAATTGAAGCGTCTCTTGATGTGCTTGGTTCTCTTGTGAAATCTGGATTCCTTTGCCAAGGCAATTGCACCAGTATTGTCACAAAAGATTTTCATTGGACCCGATGCACTAGGTATGACACCTCGATCGGATATGAACTCCTTCATCCGGACTCCTTCATTTGCTACTTCCGAAGCATCCATGTACTCCACTTGACATGTAGATCCCGCCATGTCGCTTTTGTTTAGAACTGCTCCAACTGACAGCTCCACCGTTCAATATAAACACGTATCCGGTTTGTGATTTAGAATCGTCCGGATCAGTGTCAAAGCTTGCATTGATGTAACCATTTACGACGAGCTCTTTGTCACCTCCATAAACGAGAAACATATCCTTAGTCCTTTTCAAGTATTTCAGGATGTTCTTGACCGCTGTCCAGTGATCCACTCCTGGATTAATTTGGTACCTCCCTGCTAAACTAATAGCAAGGCACACATCAGGTCTGGTACACAACATTGCATACATGATAGAGCCTATGGATGAAGCATAGGGAACACTTTTCATTTTCTCTCTATCTTCTGCAGTGGTCGGGCATTGAGTCTTACTCAATTTCACACCTTGTAACACATGCAAGAACCCTTTCTTAGCTTGATCCATTTTGAACTTCTTCAAAACTTTATCAAGGTATGTGCTTTGTGAAAGTCCAATTAAACGTCTTGATCTATCTCTATAGATCTTGATGCCCAATATATAAGCAGCTTCACCGAGGTCTTTCATTGAAAAACACTTATTCAAGTATCCTTTTATGCTATCCAGAAATTCCATATCATTTCCAATCAACAATATGTCATCCACATATAATATTAGAAATGCTACAGAGCTCCCACTCACTTTCTTGTAAATACAGGCTTCTCCAAAAGTCTTTATAAAACCATATGCTTTGATCACACTATCAAAACGTTTATTCCAACTCCGAGAGGCTTGCACCAGTCCATAAATGGATCGCTGGAGCTTGCACACTTTGTTAGTACCCTTTGGATCGATAAAACCTTCAGGTTGCATCAACTCTTCTTCCAGAAAACCATTCAGGAATGCAGTCTTTACATCCATTTGCCAAATTTCATAATCATAAAGTGCGGAAATTACTAGCATGATTCGGACAGACTTAAGCATCGCTACGGGTGAGAAGGTCTCATCGTAGTCAACTCCTTGAACTTGTCGAAAACCT
This sequence comes from Triticum urartu, assembly GCF_003073215.2. Lineage (NCBI taxonomy): Eukaryota > Viridiplantae > Streptophyta > Magnoliopsida > Poales > Poaceae > Triticum > Triticum urartu. The sequence continues at coordinate 282,359,930 of NC_053027.1, read as the reverse complement.
TTCACAACAAGTCGAGCTTTGTAGACAGTAACGTTACCGTCAGCGTCAGTCTTCTTCTTGAAGATCTATTTATTCTCGATGGCTTGTCGATCATTGGGCAAGTCAACCAAAGTCCACACTTTGTTCTCATACATGGATCCCATCTCAGATTTCATGGCCTCAAGCCATTTTGCGGAATCAGGGCTCATCATTGCTTCCTCATAGTTCGTAGGTTCGTCATGGTCAAGTAACATGACCTCCAGAACAGGATTACCATACCATTCTGGTGCGGATCTTGCTCTGGTTGACCTACGAGGTTCGGTAGTAACTTGATCTAAAGTTTCATGATCATCATTATTAGCTTCCTCACTAATTGGTGTAGGTGTACAGGAACCGGTTTCTATGATGAACTACTTTCCAATAAGGGAGCAGGTACAGTTACCTCATCAAGTTCTACTTTCCTCCCACTCACTTCTTTCGAGAGAAACTCCTCTAGAAAGGATCCATTCTAAGCAACGAAAATGTCTTGCCTTCGGATCTGTGATAGAAGGTGTACCCAACAGTCTCCTTTCGGTATCCTATGAAGACACATTTCTATGATTTGGGTTCGAGCTTATCAGATTGAAGCTTTTTCACATAAGCATCGCAGCCCCAAACTTTAAGAAACAACAACTTTGGTTTCTTGCCAAATCACAGTTCATAAGGCGTCGTCTCAACGGATTTCGATGGTGCCCTATTTAACATGAATGCAGCCGTCTCTAAAGCATAACCCCAAAATGATAGCGGTAAATCAGTAAGAGACATCATAGATCGCACCATATCTAGTAAAGTACGATTACGACGTCCGGACACACCATTACATTGTGGTGTTCCGGGTGGCGTGAGTGGCGAAACTATTCCGCATTGTTTCAAATGTAGACCAAACTTGTAACTCAAATATTCTCCTCCACGATATGATCCTAGAATCTTTATTTTCTTGTTACGATGATTTTCAACTTCACTCTGAAATTCTTTGAACTTTTCAAATGTTTCAGACTTATGTTTCATTAAGTAGATATACCCATATCTGCTCAAATCATCTGTGAAGGTGAGAAAATAATGATATCCACCATGAGCTTCAATATTCATTGGACCACATACATCTGTATGTATGATTTCCAACAAATCTGTTACTCTCTCCATAGTTCCGAAGAACGGCGTTTTAGTCATCTTGCCCATGAGGCACGGTTCGCAAGTACCAAGTGATTCATAATCAAGTGGTTCCAAAAGTCCATCAGTATGGAGTTTCTTCATGCGCTTTACACCGATATGACCTAAACGGCAGTGCCACAAATAAGTTGCACTATCATTATCAACTCTGCATCTTTTGGCTTCAACATTATGAATATGTGTATCACTACTATCCAGATTCATCAAAAATAGACCACTCTTCAAGGGTGCATGACCATAAAAGATATTACTCATATAAATAGAACAACCATTATTCTCTGATTTAAATGAATAACCGTCTCGCATCAAACAAGATCTAGATATAATGTTCATGCTCAACGTTGGCACCAAATAACAATTATTTAGGTCTAATACTAATCCCGAAGGTAGATAGAGGTAGCGTGCCAACGGCGATCATATCGACCTTGGAACCGTTTCCCACGCGCATTGTCACCTTCTCCTTGGCCAATGTTCGCTTAATCCGTAGTCCCTGTTTTGAGTTGCAAATATTAGCAACAGAACCAGTATCAAATACCCAGGTGATACTGCGAGCTCTGGTAAGGTACACATCAATAACATGTATATCACGTATACCTTTTGTCGGATTTCGGGTTCCGGCAGACCCTTGAGGTTCGAACACTGGGGTGCGCGTGGAGATTTTGCCTCCTACCTACCTGCACTCCTCCGCCTTACTAGGATCTAAACAAAGGAAAGAACAACACAAGAGACACAGGGTTTATACTGGTTCGGGCCACCGTTGTGGTGTAATACCCTACTCCAGTGTGTGGTGTGGTGGATTGCCTCTTGGGCTGATGATGATGAACAATACAAGGAAGAATAGCCTCGCGAGGGTCTGCTCTTGGCTAGGGCGATGAACTACTAGGAGGAGCTCAGTCACCCCTCTCTCTCTCTCTACCTGACCATCTCTATCTTTCCAACTCTGTGGCCAGCTCTTTCTTCCCCAGCCTCTAGCCTCTCTCTCCTTCTATCTTTTTTTCTGCCTGTGGGTGGCTGGTCCTATTTATAGAGGCCCTGGTCCTCTTCCCAAATATCGAGCGGGAAGGGAGCCAACAATGGCGGGCTAATTTGAAGGGGGACAGCTAGTATCAACTATCCTGACAAAAGCAGTCTTCGCCTGTGCAAAGCTCTAGTGATGATGCCATCTTGGGCTCCACGGTGACCTCCGTCTCGCAGTCCTCCTGGTCTTGGTCTCGTTGCACCGAAATGGCAACCATTGCCTGATGCCTCGGTACTCCGCGGCTGCGCTTGCCCCCTTTGCACCAAAGAGGAAGGGAGGACGCTGCGCGGGCTGGCACCCGCCTGGCGCCCCCGGTCGTCATGGCTTGCGTCACGGGCACCTCGTGAGGTACCCCGCCTTGATCTCTCCGCCTCCCGTGAGCCAGCCTGACGAGGCCGCGCCTGAGGAAGCTCTGCGTCGTCTGCCCCGCGAGGCTTGGCCCCTCGCGAGGGTCTTGGGTTTGTGTTGGTGAAGATGGGCCGCGCTGGGCCCCCCTTTGAGCTACGCCGTAGGCCGCACGCAGGCAAGTCTGGGGACCCCCGTTCCCAGAACGCCGACACCTTTGTTCACCTTGCCATCCTTCTTATCCGCCAAATACTTGGGGCAGTTCTGCTTCCATTGACCAGTCTACTTGCAGTAGAAGCAGTCAGTCTCAGGCTTAGGTCCAGATTTGGGTTTCTTCTCTTGAGCAGCAACTTGTTTGCTGTTCTTCTTGAAGTTCCCCTCCTTCTTCCCTTTGCCCTTTTTCTTGAAACTGGTGGTCTTATTGACCATCAACACTTGATGCTCCTTCTTGATTTCTACCTCCGCAGCCTTTAGCATTGCGAAGAGCTCGGGAATCGTCTTATCCATCCCTTGCATGTTATAGTTCATCATGAAGCTCTTGTAGCTTGGTAGTAGTGATTGAAGAACTCTGTCAATGACACTATCAACAGGAAGATTAACTCCCAGTTGAGTCAAGTGATTATGACACCCAGACATTTTGAGTATATGTTCACTGACAGAACTATTCTCCTCCATCTTGCAGCTATAGAACTTATTGGAGACTTCATATCTCTCAATCCGGGCATTTGCTTGAAATATTAACTTAAACTCCTGGAACATCTCATATGCTCCATGACGTTCAAAACATCGTTGAAGTCCCGGTTCTAAGCCGTAAAGCATGGCACACTGAACTATCGAGTAGTCATCAGCTTTACTCTGCCAAACTTTCTTAACGTTGTCAGCAGCATCTGCAGCAGGCCTGGCACCCAGCGGTGCTTCCAGGAAGTAATTCTTCTGTGCAGCAATGAGGATAATCCTCAAGTTACGGACCCAGTCCATGTAATTTCTACCATCATCTTTCAACTTTGCTTTCTCAAGGAACGCATTAAAATTCAACGGAACAACAGCACGGGCCATCTATTTACAATTAACATAGACAAGCAAGATACTGTCAGGTACTAAGTTCATGATAAATTTAAGTTCAATTAATCATATTACTTAAAAATTCCCACTTAGATAGACATCCCTCTAATCCTCTAAGTGATCACGTGATCCATATCAACTAAACCATAACCGATCATCACGTGAAATGGAGTGGCTTTCAATGGTGAACATCACTATGTTGATCATATCTACTATATGATTCACGCTCGACCTTTCGGTCTCAGTGTTCCGAGGCCATATCTGCATATGCTAGGCTCGTCAAGTTTAACCTGAGTATTCTGCGTGTGCAAAACTGGCTTGCACCCGTTGTAGATGGACGTAGAGCTTATCACACCCGATCATCATGTGGTGTCTGGGCACGACGAACTTTGGCAACGATGCATACTCAGGGAGAACACTTTTATCTTGAAATTTAGTGAGAGATCATCTTATAATGCTACTATCAAACAAAGCAAGATAAGATGCATAAAAGATAAACATCACATGCAATCAATATAAGTGATATGATATGGCCATCATCATCTTGTGCTTGTGATCTCCATCTCCGAAGCACCGTCATGATCACCATCGTCACCGGCGCGACACCTTGATCTCCATTGTAGCATCGTTGTCGTCTCGCCAATCTTATGCTTCTACGACTATCGCTACCGCTTAATGATAAAGTAAAGCATTACAGGGCGATTGCATTGCATACAATAAAGCGACAACCATATGGCTCCTGCCAGTTGCCGATAACTCGGTTACAAAACATGATCATCTCATACAATAAAAATATAGCATCATGACTTGACCATATCACATCACAACATGCCCTGCAAAAACAAGTTAGACGTCCTCTACTTTGTTGTTGCAAGTTTTACGTGGCTGCTACGGGCTGAGCAAGAACCGTTCTTACCTACGCATCAAAACCACAACGATAGTTCGTCAAGTTAGTGTTGTTTTAACCTTCTCAAGGACCGGGCGTAGCCACACTCGGTTCAACTAAAGTTGGAGAAACTGACACCCGCCAGCCACCTGTTTACAAAGCACGTCGATAGAACCAGTCTCACGTAAGCGTACGCGTAATGTAGGTCCGGGACGCTTCATCCAACAATACCGCCGAACCAAAGTATGACATGCTGGTAAGCAGTATGACTTGTATTGCCCACAACTCACTTGTGTTCTACTCGTCATATGACATCTACGCATAAAACCTGGCTCGGATGCCACTGTAGGGGAACGTAGTAATTTCAAAAAAAATCCAACGCACACGTAGGATCATGGTGATGCATAGCAACGAGAGGGGAGAGTGTTGTCTATGTACCCTCGTAGACCGTTCGCGGAAGCGTTATATGAACGCGGTTGACGTAGTTGTACGTCTTCATGATCCGACTGATCCAAGTACCGAAAGCACGGCACCTCCGAGTTCTGCACACATTCGGCTCGCTGACGTCCTCGCCTTCTCGATCCAGCAAGAGGGGCGAAGTAGTAGATGACTTCCGACAGCACGACGGCGTGGTGATGGTGTTGGTGAAGAACAATCTCTGCAGGGCTTCGCCTAAGCACTACGAAAACTATGACGGAGGATAAACTAGAGGGGACGGGGTTGCCGGCACACGGCTTGGTGTTTCTTGATGTGTCCTTGGTGCTAGACCTACCCCTCAATTTATATGTTGAGCCTTGGGGTCGAAACTTGGAGTAAAAGCCTCCACAAAGTCGGTTTCACCTGAAAGGCAAGAGTCCTTCTCGGACTCCAGGGCCAGACGCTAGGGTTTCCGGCGTCTGGCCCCTGGACTCCGCAAAACTTCCTTTTGCGCTTTCCAAAAACCTTGTGGGCTTTCCCCTTTGGCCCAAATAAAGTGTTCTCGTACCCAAACATTTCGGGAAACATCTGGAACCCCTTCCGGTGAATTCTGGAACCCTTCCGGAGTCCAAACACTAGTATCCCATATATCAATATTTATCTCCGGACCATTCTGGAGTTCCTCGTCATGTCTGTGATCTTATCCGGAACTCCGAACAACATTCGGTCACCAACATACATAACTCATAGTACTATATCGTCAACGAACGTTAAGCGTGCGGACCCTACGGGTTCAAGAACTATGTAGACATGACCGAGACACCTCTCTGGTCAATAACCAATAGCGGGACCTGGATGCCCATATTGGCTCCTACATATTCTACGAAGATCTTTATCGGTCAGACCGCATAACAACATACGTTGTTCCCTTAGTCATCGGTATGTTACTTGCCCGAGATTCGATCATCGATATCTCAATACCTAGTTCAATCTCGTTACCGGGAAGTCTCTTTACTCATTCTGTAATACATCATCCCGCAACTAACTCATTAGTTGCAATGCTTGCAAGGCTTATAGTGATGTGCATTACCGAGTGGGCCCAGAGATACCTCTCCGACAATCGGAGTGACAAATCCTAATCTCGAAATACGCCAACCCAACAAGTACCTTCGGAGACACCTGTAGAGCACCTTTATAATCACTCAGTTGCATTGTGACGTTTGGTGGCACACAAAGTGTTCCTCTGGTAAACGGGGGTTGCATAATCTCATAGTCATAGGAACATGTATAAGTCATGAAGAAAGTAATAAGAACAAACTAAACGATCAAGTGCTAAGCTAACGGAATGGGTCAAGTCAATCACATCATTCTCCTAATGATGTGATCTCGTTAATCAAATAACAACATATGTCTATGGTTAGGAAACATAACCATCTTTGATCGACGAGCTAGTCAAGTAGAGGCATACTAGTGACGCTCTGTTTGTCTATGTATTCACACAAGTATTATGTTTCCGGTAAATACAATTCTAGCATGAATAATAAACATTTATCATGATATAAGGAAATAAATAATAACTTTATTATTGCCTCTAGGGCATATTTCCTTCACTGGGTACCCGAGGATGGCGTTGTATGGCGGGCGGATGTAGGCGACGTCGAAGTCGATGAGTTTGGTGCGGTAGTTGTTGCGTTCTCTGAAGGTAATGGGGAGGCGGGCCTGCCCGATCGGGGTAGTAGAGCCGTCGGTCACTCCTGAGAAAGGCTTGGTAGGCTGAAGCTGGTTGTATGGCACTTGGAAGCTGTCGAACGTGTCGACGGATAGGACGTTGAGCCCTGCGCCGCCGTCGATGAGAGTCTTGGTAACTTGCACATTGCTGATGACTGGTGAACAAAGCATTGGGAGGACGCCTGCAGTAGCTGTGCACTTGAGCTGATCTGCCGAACTAAATGTGATGGGGCACCTGGACCATCTGAGCGGGTGTGTGGCCTCGAGCTTGGGGAGATATGCATTCACTTCGTGAGCAAACTGTTTGAAGATACGCTGCGAGGCTGGGGCTTGAGCTCCGCCCAAGATGCAGGCGATAGCGCGCGGCTCCTGGAAGCCCCCAGCCCCCTCATATTGATGGTGGTTGTCATTTCTTCTAGGTGGTGGCAGTAATGGAGGAAGGCCAGCGTTTCCCTGAGGATGATCCTCACGAGGCTGGTCCCTACAGGCGCCCTCGCGAGGTTGATCTTGCCAGTGGTCCTCAAGAGGCCGGTCGTGCCACTCCTGGTGCAGGCCATGGTCATCCCAGCATCCGCCACCATGTCCTCCTCCTCGGTCGTAGCCCCGATCGCTGCGCTCGGGGCGTCGACCGAAGTGTCCTTCTCGAATGGCTCTGAGCTCTTGACAGTCATTGGTGTTGTGGGTATGCAGGTTATGGAAGGCGCAGAACGGTCGGCTGCTCTTGGATGACTCGGTCTGGTCTCTGCCGCGCTTGGTGTCTAGTTCCGCCACGAGCACGGCTGCTCCCTTGCGCTTCACATCCTTGGCCTTGGTCTTCCTCTCCTCTAGGTCCGCAGCAGGGAGCTCAAGGAGGGAGAGGCTCCCCTCCTCAGCTCTTGCACACTTGGTTGCGATGTTGAACAGCTCCAAGGTCGTGCACAGCTCCTCATGGATGGCGAGCTCCTCCTTCATCTTGACGTTGCGGACGCCGTCGGAGAATGCTGAGATGATGGCCTCGTCGGTCACCTTGGGGATCTTGATTCGCGCACTGTTGAAGCGCTGGATGTACTTCTGCAGGGTCTCTCCTGGTTGTTGCTTGATTCGGCACACGTAACCCGCGACCGGGGGGTGGTCACGAGTTCCCTGGAAGTTGGCGATGAAGCGGCTGCACATCTCGTCCCAGGAGGAAATCGAGCCTGGGGGCAAGGTTCAAGAGCTATGAGCGTGGGCCATCCTTGAGAGCCATGGGAAACCAGTTTGCCATGACTTTCTCGTCGCCGTTGGCTGCCTCAATGCTCAGCTCGTAGAGCTGCAGGAACTCCGCGGGGTCAGGGGTGCCGTCGTAGCGAGGAGGTAGATCTGGCTTATACTTTCCCAGTCAGGCGACGCTACGCAGCTCGGGGGTGAAGGCGCGGCAGTCGGTCGTGGTCGCCGGGGCCCGCATTGGAGGTGGAACTTGGTTTTGGCGCCCTTGCGCCGCTATGGCAAGCGGTGCGGGGCCTTGCCGCAGCAAACGATCCTGGCGCAGCGGTGCGAGGAGTGGCGGAGCGTTCACTTGCGGTCAAAGGACTTCTTGACAGCTTCTTTCTTCACACGCGGGCGCCGGACGTGGTAGGTCGCGCCATGGAGCTGCGTGCCTTAGCGCTAGGGCGTCGTCTTGGTGCAGAGGTGGCGGAGGTGCTTCGTGTGCTGCGTCTCCCGTGGCTGGCGGAGGGCGAGGCAGAGAGTGGGACGGCACAGGGGATCCCCCTGCGGCATGGACAAGATCGGCGATGCAGTCAAGCCAGTCCTCGTAGAGGTCGTCGACTGGGCCGTAGCGCAGGAGCTCGTGCGCCATGAGGAGCGTGGCCCGTGCGTCCGTGGGAACATGACGAGCATGAGACGATGAACCAGCGGGAGTCCGTGATGGAGTGGCGGTGCGGCCGTCTTGTCTCACCGAAGGGTGCATCGAGGATGCTTGTTGCTCGTTCCCTGCCGGGCCGGTGGCGGCATTGGTGGCAGGCGACGGAGAGCGACGGGGTGGCCCGCCCACAGGGGCCGTCTGAGCAACGCGGGTGGCGAGGGCAGCCCAGCGCTCGGCGCGGGCGCGACATGAGTACGCCTTGGAGACGATGAAGCGGTGTGACACGGAGAGACCGAAGGGAAACTTCGGTGCACCCCTACCTAGTGCGCCAAATGTCGGATCACGGGTTCCGGCAAAACCCTTAAGGCTCAAACACTGAGGTGCGCGTGAAGATTTCCCCCCTACCGATCCACGTCCTAACTCAGCTGAGATCTTACGAACTAACTCGACGAACTCGCAACACATAGGACACAAGATTTATACTAGTTCGGGCCACCGTCGTGTTGTAATACCCTACTCCAGTGTGGTGGTGGTGGATTGCCTCTCAGGTTGATGATGAACAGTACAAGGGGAAGAACAGCCTCCTGAGGTTGAGGTGTTCTTGTGCTTGGTGGGTGTGAGGATGAACTGAATCTCTCCCCGACTACTTCTTGCCTCCTACTGTGGTAGCTAATCCTATATATAGAGGCCCTATTCCTCTCCCCAAATATTGAGCGGGAAGGGAGCCAACAACGGCCAATTTGAAAGGGGACAGCTAGTACAGCTTATCCTGACAAAAGTGGTCTTCGCCTGCAAAAGGATCTAGTGGTGACGCCGCCTTGGGCTCCATGCTGACCTCCGTCTTGCCATCCTGCTAGTCTTGGTCTCGTTGCACCGATATGGAAACGTTTGCTTGATGCCTCGGTACTCCACGCCTGCGCTTGCCCCCTTAGCACCAAAGAGGAAACAAGGACGCTGACCGCGCTGGCGCCCGCCTGGTCTCTATTGTCATGGCTCACGTCAAGAGAACCTCGCAAGGTTTGCCTGGCCTTGAACTCTCCGCCCCTCGCGAGCCTGCCTGGCGAGGCCGCTCCTGAGGAGGTCTTGCATCGTCCGCCTCGCGAGGCTTGGCCCCTCGTGAGGGTCTTGATTGCCTTGTTGATGAAGATGGGTCGTACAGGCCTGCTAGCAAAGCCATGCCGTGGGCCGCAGGCAGGCAAGTCTGGGGACCCCCATTCCTAGAACACCGAAAAATTTAGTGTCATGATTTGAAACAATAGTATTTGGCACACCATGTAAGCGAATAATTTCATGAAAGAACAAATCAGCAACATTAACAGCATCATCGCTTTTATGACATGGTATAAAGTGTGCCATTTTTGAGAATCTATCCACGACAACAAATATGCTATCCCTCCCATTCTTTGTTCGGGGTAAACCTAAAACAAAGTCCATAGATATATCCTCCCAAGGAACACTAGATACAGGCAAAGGCATATATAAACCATGAGGATTGAGTCGTCACTTAGCTTTTTGACATGTAGTGCAGCGAGCAACAAAACTCTCAACATCCCGCCTCATCTTTGGCCAAAAGAAATGTGTAGCAAGTACGCCCTCCGTCTTCTTCAAGCGAAAGTGTCCCATTAATCCTCCTCCGTGCGCCTCCTGCAACAACAAAACATGAACAGAGCTAGCTAGAATGCATAGCTTGTTAGCACGGAACACAAATCCATCATTAACGACGAACTTGTTCCATGTTATTCCTTCTTTACAATTCTGCATTACATCTTTAAAATCAGCATCATGCACATATTGATCATTGATGGTCTCCAAAACAAATATTTTGAAGTCAAGTAGTGAAAGCATAGTATAGCAACGAGACAATGCATCAGCAATAACATTTTCTTTACCCTTCTTGTGTTTAATGACATAAGGGAAAGTCTCAATGAATTCAACCCATTTAGCATGTCCACGATTTAGTTTAGCTTGACTTTTAATATGTTTCAAAGATTCATGATCAGAATGTATAACAAATTCTTTGGGAAATAAATAATGTTGCCATGTTTCTAAAGTCCAAACAAGAGCATATAATTCTTTATCATAAGTAGAATAATTCAGACTAGGCCCACTCATTTTTTCAGAAAAGTATGCAACAGGTTTGCCATCTTGTAATAACACACCTCCTAATCCAATTCCACTAGCATCACATTCAAGCTCAAAAGTCTTATAAAAATCAGAAAGTTGGAGTAAAGGAGCATGTGTCAACTTATCTTTCAATACTGTGAAGGCTTCTTTCTATGCGGTACCCCAAACAAAAGGCACATCCTTCTTTGTAAGCTCATTGAGAGATGCAGCAATGGTGATGAAATCTCTCACAAAACGCCTATATAATCCAGCAAGGCCAAGAAAACTCCTCACTTGTGTGACTGTTTTGGGCTGCGGCCAACTCTCAATAGCTTCAATATTGGCTTTATCAACTTCAATTCCATGTGGAGTAACAACATAGCCAAGAAAAGATACTCGGTCGGTGCAAAAGGTGCACTTACCAAGGTTACCAAACAAACCTGCACACGTAGAGCAATAAAAACAGCACGTAAATGTTCCAAATGTTCCTCCAAAGATCTGCTACAAATCAGTATATCATCAAAATAGACTACCACAAATCGTCCAATGAAAGCACGTAAAACTTTGTTCGTTAATCTCATGAAAGTACTAGGTGTATTAGTTAACCCAAAAGGCATGGCTAACCACTCATACAATCCAAACTTACTTTTAAATGTTGTTTTCCATTCATCTCCCAATTTCATACGAATTTACAGACAGGTGCGCGGTCATGTTGTTCATGATGTTTGTGACCCGTCGTGGCACACGACATGGCACATGTACCGGACTGGATGCACATACGTATGTGCCAAGAGGGAACGTTCAAGTGGCTCGACGAGGACGTCGGTTCCTCTGAGTGGGGGTGTATGTGATAGCCTGACTTAATAGGGATGATAGAGTACTCATATCAATAACGAATTCCTTCTTTTCCGGAAGCCCATTCGAATAGAACTCCAAAGTTAAGCGTGATTAGCTTGGAGTAATTTCAGGATGGGTGACCGACCGGGAAGTTGCTCCCGGGTGCGCATGAGTGAGAACAAAGTGCACAAAAAAGACTAGTATTGATGTGTGGGGCCAGTCTAGATCCCGCCAGGAGTAACGACCACCGACGGGTGTGTCCAGGGCGTTACATATCCACTACGCAAATCAACTTTGGAGAATATTGTAGAGCCACTCAATTCATCAAGCATGTCATCTAGCCTAGGAATAGGATGACGATAATGAATAGTAATATTATTAATGCCTCTACAATCAACACACATAAGCTCCTGTACTTGACGCATAATCTCCTTCGTCTCCTCTAGATTGGTACGGTATGGTGCACGATTTGGCAGTGAAGCACCGGGAATTAAGGCAATCTGATGCTCAATCCCTCGAATAGGTGGTAATCTCGGTGGTATGTCTTGTGGAAAGATGTCAGCGAACTCCTGCAAGATGTTAGTCACTGCAGGAGACAAAGAGGAAGGTACATCCTCGAAAAAAAATAATGCCTCTTTGCACATAAAATCATAGCAAACAGATTTGCCAAAATCTAGATCATCAATATCAGATTTGGTGGCAAGTAAACATGCACTTTTCAATTTAATTTCAGAATCAACAGTAGATGATTTATTATTAGGCTTCATTTGTTGCTCAAATTCTTTTGCCACAATCTGATTTTCACTCTTATTTTTCTCCTATTTTGTTTTATTAGCCCTAGTAATATCGTCTTTCAAAATGAAATTAGGAGTCATAGGAAGCAAAGTAATATGTTTATCCTTATGAACAAGAGTATACTGATTGTTTCTACCATGGTGTACATAATTTTTATCAAATTGCCATGGACTTCCAAGTAATAAGGAATATGCTTGCATAGGTACCACATCACAATCAATATAATCAGCATATGTAGAGATACTAAAATGCACACGAACAGTACGTGTTATCTTAACCTTGCCGTTGTTGTTGACCCATTGGATGTAGTAAGGATGTGGATGTGGTCTTGTGGTGAGGGATAGCTTCTCCACAATCTCCATGCTAGCCAAGTTGTTGCATCTCCCTCCATCTATGATGACGCGAATAGAACGTTCCTTCACAACTCCCGTTGTATGGAACAAATTATGCCTCTCATTTTGCTCAGCTTGTGTGACCTGCACACTCAAAACACGTTTAGCAACTAAACATTCATACATGTCAGCGTCTTCGGGAGCCATGTATTGCATCTCATGATCAAAATCATCTCCACCATGTTCTCCACTTGTAATAAGAGCCAAAGTCTCCTCATCATAGTCACTAGCGGACTCATATCCACCATCCTCAGTAACAATCATCACACGCTTAGATGGGCATTCTCTCGCATAATGACCTCCACCCTTGCAACGACGACAAATAATATCATGTGTTTGCCATGTTGATGCCATGGATGAAGAAGAGCTTTGTGCAGGCCCAGAAGGTGTGCTCTTGGCAGATAGTAGTAGTAGTGCCTGCTTTCTTGTATCACGGTTGGAGGTGGCAGCTGACGGAGGTGCCGGTGTAGCAAAACATGTGAAAGTAGAGGATGCACGTGGTGTCCATGATGAAGGTTGACCAGCAGAAAAGTTAGTTCGCGCCAATGCCTGTGGATCATGCACTTCACGTTTAGCTTTGCAAGCAAGATGGAGTAAACAAGTGATATTATTATATTCCTTATACTCTAGAATGGTATGAATCTCTTTATTTAATCCACCAATAAAACATGCAAGCATAGCTTCATTATCCTCAACAATACCACATCTAATCATGCCAGTTTGTAATTCCTGATAATATTATTCTACAGAATTTTTTCCTTGTCTTAAACGCTGCAATTTTTGAAGTAATTCACGTTGATAATATGGTGGAACCCAGCGAGTATGCATAGCAGTTTTCAAAGCAGACCAAGTAGCTGGAATAGGATATAATCTACAATGTTCAGACCATCAAACACATGCAGAACTAGTGAAAGCACAAACAGCAGCAGGAACACGTCTCTCCTCAGGATATTGTAAACATGTAAAATGTTGTTCAGTTTCTAACTCCCAAGTAAGATATATATCAGGAACATATCTACCCTCAAACGGTGGAATATTCAATTTTAGTTTAGGAAGATGGGCATGATCTCGTACCTCAGGTGGTGGTGCAGCCCTACTGTTGCGATGATATGCATGAGGACGACCTGGTGGTGGTGGTGCTGGTGGTTGCACGTAGTTCTGATTTTGATCAACCTCATCCTCGTAATGGTCATCCACCTCTGCAGTAGCAGCAGGAGCTACAGAAGCATCAACAGTAGGTATAACGGCACCAGAAGTTTGACCAGGCTCAAGGGGAACGCACAGTGTTCGTCCCACTTGATTTGGAAGGCAATGTTGTTGTTGTTGATGATGTATAGGTGTGATAGGTGCAGTGAGTGGTGGTTGTGGAAGACGCTCAAGTACTTCATCGAACTTGGCGTCCAACTTGGTGTCAATTGTCTTCTCAATGTCATCAATCCTCTCAGTGCCTTTTCGAAGGTGGCCATGACGTCTTCCACCTGTTGACTCAACGTCTGCTGAAATATCATGAAGCTCATTCTTCGTCATGTTCTCCCAATCAATCTCGTCGGCTTGTGGTCCTGCCATGGTTAGCAGCAATAGAAACACACAAGAATATGATCCTACAGACTACTAGAAAGTGGCAGTGTGTCACAAATCCATCAAGCAGATCTCAACTTCTTACCAGTTCTTACCAAGCGGCGGGTGGTGATTGGCAACCGTTGTAGTCAAAACTCTCAAAGCATGGATAGAGTGATTACCAGGGAGAGTCAAACGCACGACGTAGATGTATGTGGAGCTGGAAAGGCTTACAATATGGTAGCAAAAAGGGTCAGTAATAATCAATTCAGAGATGCAAAGTTGAATAAATGCTCAACGACGGTACTGTGCTAGTCCTAGGCTAGAGTGTACTAGAGACGCGAGCCTAGAACACTAACAAAATCATGGCACGGCACAGAAACAAGGGAAAATCCCACTCTGGAAAAAAATCGTTTTTTGCGCTCTTTTTTTGCAAAAAATCATTATAATGGCGAGTGTCTCAAAACTCTTCCCAAGTCAAATTGACAGGATAGGCACGGGATTTTTTTGACTAATTGTTTTTTGGAAATCAAGGCAGCGACGACGAAAAAGTGCGACAAAATATCACTATGATGGCGAGTGTCTCAAAAGACTTAGAAAAGCCTAGAAATGGGATAGGGAAACAATATTCTCGGTTGCCGAAATTTTGGCCTAAAAACTGCCCGCGGGTCTCCAGACTCTTTTTTTCGAAACCTACTCAGGCAAGGAAACACGAATTGGAAAATAGATGGATCTCGAAAACAAATCTAACATGAAAAGAACTCGGATTGGTGGTGGACATATGGTGGTAGGATATGGCAGCGGTGGTGGTATATGGCAGCGGTGGTGGGATATGGCAGCGGTGGTGGTATGATATGGCAGCAGTGGTGGTATATGGCAGCGTTGGTGGGATATGGCAGCGTTGGTGGGATATGGCAGCGTTGGTGGGATATGGCAGTGGTGGTGGTATATGGTAGCGGTGGTGGCATATGGCAGCGGTTGTGGTATATGGTAGCAGCGATGAAGATGGCGCGGCAGCGGCGTGACAAACTGTGACAGAACTCGAAACTCTAAAGGACTAGATGCTAAGACCAGCAACTAGACACGACGATGCAACCGCAAACTCAACAAAGCAAAACCCTAAAAAGATTATGAAAAGGCTAAGATTGGTTCGGATATGATGAACTAACCCTAATTTTTTTGGCTTTTCGTGGACTGTAGGTATGAAGAACAGACTCGGTCAAAACTACGAAAAATGGTAAAATCTCACCGAGCAACCTGGATATTTGATACCACTTGATAGAGGCGAAGGTGTCCCGATGTTTCAATGAGATGGTGGCTATCATTTTTTATGGGAGTCGACCTTGACGATCTGACTACGAACGTGCGAGACGTCGCGCCTTGGCAATCGCTAAACCAACTTTCGAGGGGTTATTGACCATGATGGAGCACGATCAACCTGACCACAAGGGTCTAATTCCTGCGAGCAAACGAAGAACAAGCAAGAAACTGAGAATTGCAATATGGATATTGTGAATATAAGAGGAAAGCTTTATTAATGAAGGTGGGGTTCTGTGACGCCTTTGTCTGGTCGTTGAACACAAACGAAGTACGCGAAGTTGCAGATATGGTGAACTTTTAATCTAAACAAAACCCAAAGTCTAAACGACGTCCTAAGGGCTATATATATGGAGGAAGAGGGGTGAATTTCATGGCCCTTGGAGGAGGGGTTCGAAACCAACCCTAAATCTTGTTTCCCCACACATACGGACTCTAAAAACAGCCTATACTTAAGTATTTGAAAATTACATGGGCCTGGCCCAATAATAAGGTGATGCAGGACCTAGAATAGCCTCTGGATGAAATTTATGAAGTGGCATCTTGTATATTTCTTCCAAGGCTTCATTCACTCCTTATGGTGGCTTCAAAGTCCTGAAATCATCACTTGCAACTCCGTTCTTATTCCCCTTGCGCATGCCATCATCTCCATGCTTGGTCTTGCTCCAGTGTTCATCCCTCTTATCCATGCCAGGCCCTTCATTTGTAAGCAAAAAAATGTATCCAATTTAAGCAGCATCATTTCTCATGAACATTAGAATCATTACCAAGAAACGAAAGTACCTGATAATTTAATTGGCGTGCGTGAGCTCTAGTAATTGGTCCAGTATATGTAGCAGTAGGGGTTATGGGTGTAACAATGGTATTGATGTACTCATCACTAATGCTTGTCACTAGGGCCCGAGTGCCATGATTTCAGACCTGAACCTATTATGTTTTCATGAAAATATTTGTGTTCTTGATCCTATCTTGCAAGTTATAGTCACCTACTACATGTTATGATCCGGCAACCCCAGAGTGACAATAGACAGGACACTTCCCGGTGATGACCGTAGTTTGAGGAGTTCATGTATTCACTAAGTGCTAATGCTTTGGTCTGGTACTTGTCGGTGTTCTGGGAACGGGGGTCCCCAGACTTGCCTGCCTGCGGCCTGCGGCGTGGCTCAAAAGGTGGCCCAGCGCGGCCCATCTTCATCAACACAGACCCAAGACCCTCGCGAGGGGCCAAGCCTCGCGGGGCGGACGACACGGAGCTTCCTGAGGCACGGCCTCATCAGGCTGGCTCGCGAGGAGGCGGAGAGATCAAGGCGGGGTACCTCACGAGGTGCCCGTGTCGGTGTTCTGGGAACGGGGGTCCCCAGACTTGCCTGCCTGCGGCCTGTGGCGTGGCTCAAAGGGGGGCCCAGCACGGCCCATATTCACCAACACAACCCAAGACCCTCGCGAGGAGCCAAGCCTCGCGGGGTGGACGACGCGGAGCTTCCTCAGGCGCGGCCTCGTCAGGCTGGCTCACGAGGAGGCGGAGAGATCAAGGCGGGGTACCTCACGAGGTGCCCGTGACGCAAGCCATGATGACCGAGGGCGCCAGGCGGGCGCCAGACCGCGCAGTGTCCTCCCTTCCTCTTTCGTGCAAAGGGGGCAAGTGCAGCCGCGGAGTACCGAGGCGTTAGGCAAAGGTTGCCATTTCGGTGCAACGAGACCAAGACCAGGAGGACTACGAGACGGAGGTCACCGTGGAGCCCAAGACGGCGTCATCACCAGAGCTTTGTGCAGGCGAAGACTACTTTTGTCAGGGTAGCTAGTACTAGCTGTTCCCCTTCAAATTAGCCCGCCATTGTTGGCTCCCTTCCCGCTCGATATTTGGGAAGAGGACCAGGGCCTCTATAAATAGGACCAGCCACCCACAGAGCAAAGAGAGCTGGGGGGTTTTTTTGGGAAGAAAAGAGAGGGATCGACGGATAGAGAAGATCAGGTAGAGAGAGAGAAGGGTGACTGAGCTCCTCCCAGCAGTTCATCGCCCCAGCCAAGAACAGACCCTCGCGAGGCTGTTCTTCCTTGTATTGTTCATCATCATCAGCCCAAGAGGCAATCCACCACACCACACACTGGAGTAGGGTGTTACACCACAACGGTGGCCCGAACCAGTATAAACCCTGCGTCTTTTGTGTTGTTCTTTCCTTAGTTTAAATCCTAGCAAGGCGGAGGAGTGCAGGTAGGCAAGAGGCGAAATCTCCGCGCGCACCCCAGTGTTCGAACCTCAAGGGTCTGCCGGAACCCGAAATCCGACATTTGGTGTGCCAGGTAGGGGTGCGCCGGGATTCGTCTTCCACCACCCCGTTCTCCTCCGACCATCACGCCCATGTCTGACGCTCGTCGGGCCCGCGTCGAGCGCCGGGCCGCGCTCGCTTCCCGCATCGCCCAGACGGCCCCTGTCGGTGGGCGTCCTCGCCGTTCCCCGTCACCTGCCATCAACGCCGCCACCGGCCCGGTGGGGGACGAGCAGCAAGCATCCGTTCGTTCGGCAAGACGGCCGCACCGCGACTCCCTCGCTCACCCCAGTTGGTTCTTTGTCCCGCGCGCTCCGCGCGCCCATGGAGGCTCGGGCTGCACTCATCGCGGCGAATGAGCTCCTGCACTACCATCCTGTCGACGACGTCTACGAAGAATGGCTCGACCGCATCGCCGAGCTCGTCCGCGCCGCAGGGGGCTCTCCTGCGCCGTCCGTTCCGCTGCACCGCACCCCGCCCCGCGCGGGCAATGAAGCTCCGGCGGCGCCCCGGCCGCCTCCTCCTCAGGAAGGCGCCATGACTCCAAGGCGCGTGGCCCCTGGGTAGAACCCGCTCCGTCAGGCGCCAGCGCAGCAAGAGCAGAGCTGTCAAGAAGTCCATCGCCCGCAAGAAGCTGCCCGGGCGCTCCCTGCTCCAGCACGTCGCGACCATGCTCCTGCTCCCATGCGTCAAGACCCCGCGCTGCTCCCAGCTGCAGCACGTGGGGACATGCAAGACCAAGCTCCCCGTCATCCAAGGCCTCCCGTGGCCACAGCAGGCTGCCGCGCCTTCACCGCCAAGCTACGCAGCGTCGCGTGGCCCGGCAAGTTCAAGCCAGACTTGCCTCCTCGCTATGACGGCACGGCTGACCCTGCGGAGTTCCTCCAGCTCTACGAGCTGGGCATCGAAGCTGCCAACGGAGACGAGAAGGTCATGGTGAACTGGTTCCCCATGGCACTCAAGGACGGGGCCCGCACCTGGCTGCTAAACCTGGCTCCAGGCACAATCTCCTCCTGGGACGAGATGCGCACCCGCTTCATCGCCAACTTCCAAGGCACTCGCGATCGGCCACCCGCCGTGAGCGACATGCGCCACATCAAGCAATAGCCCGGGGAGACCCTGCAGAAGTACATCCAGCGCTTCAACAACGCGCGCCTCAAGATTCCCAAGGTGACTGAGGAGGCCATCATCTCGGCCTTCTCCGACGGCGTGCATGACATCAAGATGAAGGAGGAGCCGGCGATGCATGAAGACCTGTGCACTTCCTTGGAACTGTTCAACCTGGCAACCAAGTGCGCCAGGGCCGAGGAAGGGCGTCTCTCCCTCCTCGAGCTGCCTGCCGCAGACCCAGAAGAGAAGAAGCACAAGGCCAAGGATGTGAAGCGCAAGGGGGCTGCCGTGCTCGCGGTAGAACCAGACACCAAGCGGGGCAGAGATCAGCCCGAACCTTCCAAGGGCAGCCGGTACTGTGTGTACCACGACCTCCACACCCACAACACCAACGAATTTCAAGAGCTCCGAGCCGTGCGAGAAGGAAGGATCGGCCGTCGCCCTGACCGAAGTGACCGGGGCTACGGCCAAGGAGGAGGAAGGAACGCAGGACGCTGGGAAGAGCGTGGCCCGCGCCAAGGGTGGCGCGATCAACCTCGCGAGGATCGCTGGCAAGACCCACCTCGCGAGGGAGGCTGGAGGGAACAGCCTCGCGAGGGAGACTGGAGGGACCAGCCTCGCGAGGATCGCCCGCAAGGCAACGCAGGCCTCCCACCGCTGCCGCCGCAGCCAAGGAGAAACGAGGACCGCCACCAGGATGAGGGGGCTGGGGGCTTCCAGGAGCCGTGCGCGATCGCCTGCATCCTGGGCGGGGCACAAGCCCCAGCCTCTCAGCGCATCTTCAAGCAGTTCGCCCGCGAAGTGAACGCAGTACTCCCCAGGCTCGAAGCCACGCGCCCTCTCAGGTGGTCGGTGTGCGCCATCACATTCAGCTCAGCAGATCAGCTCAAGTGTGCAGCTACAGCCGGAGTTCTCCCGATGCTTTGCTCCCCGATCGTCAGCAACGTGGTGGTCACCAAGACCCTCATCGATGGCGGGGCACGGCTCAACGTCCTGTCCGTGGAGACATTCAACAACCTCCAAGTGCCCTACAGCCAGCTTCAGCCAACCAAGCCTTTCTCCGGTATCACCGACGGCTCCACGGTCCCGATTGGGCAGGTCCGCCTCCCTGTCATCTTCGGGGCACGCGACAACTACCGCACCGAGCTCATCGACTTCGACGTTGCTCACATTCGCCTGCCGTACAACGCCATCCTTGGGTACCCAGCGTTGGCCAAGTTCATGGCCGTAACTCACCACGGCTACAACGTCCTCAAGATGCCAGAAAGTGGCGGAGTCATCACGGTGCCATGTGAAGAGAAGGACGTGGTGTGTTCCCTGGAACGAGCCTTTCAGGCCGCGTCACTGGAAGACCCGGATCGTGGAAGCAGGAGGCCTCCCGAGACCGCCCCTAAGAAGAAGAAGACATCGTCCGGCCCGACCACTCAGAAGGCTGGCCCCTCTGGGCCCGCGCCTGCCCAGGGGGAACCTCCTTCCATCGCATAGGAAAGCGCGCCTGGCGCCCTCCTCAGACAGGGCTCGGGGGCTCTCCCCTGGAGGGCCACCGACCTAGCTAGGGTCACGAGGGAGGCGCTTGGGCACCACATGGAGGCATGTTTCGAAGCACGTTTCCCTCAAGAAGGAGCAAGGCAAGGAGACCCAGACCCTCAGGAGTTCGTCAGCAAGGCCATTCAGGAGCTACAGGAGTCAAGAGTCATGAAAGGCGGCCGCCGCTGTCAGGACCCCGATTCCAAGTCACATCGATCTAGCCGGTAACACCTCATATCACTTTGCGGCCTCACGCACGGTATCCCACGGGTGACGCCTTACCATGGCCCGGGACCGTTTGCGCCTTTTGGCTCACGTATATGACAGTGTCGCTAGCATCCATATGACAGAGAACCCGGGCCGACATGGCTAGTCGTGAACCCAAAGCGGCACAAACCTATGGAGACAGGCATACATGAATCACATCGAACATGTCGGTCATCAACGAGTGATTC